>NC_084559.2:17390645-17548145 GCF_033978685.3 Nerophis lumbriciformis
ACACCAAACAAGAATGACAAACACATTTCGGGAGAACATCAGCACCGTAACACAACATAAACACAACAGAACAAATACCCAGAATCCCTTGCAGCACTAACTCTTCCGGGATGCTACAATATATACCCCCCGCCACCCCTACCAAGCACCTCCTCCCCCCCAACCCCGCCCACCTCAACCTCCTCATACAAATAATATTATTTATCTCATTCACGTAAGAGACTAGACGTATAAGATTTCATGGGATTTAGCGATTAGGAGTGACAGATTGTTTGGTAAACGTATAGCATGTTCTATATGTTATAGTTATTTGAATGACTCTTACCATAATATGTTACGTTAACATACCAGGCACGTTCTCAGTTGGTTATTTATGCCTCATATAACGTACACTTATTCAGCCGGTTGTTCACTATTCTTTATTTATTTTAAATTGCCTTTCAAATGTCTATTCTTGCTGTTGGGTTTTATCTAACAAATTTCCCCCAAAAATGCGACTTATACTCCAGTGCGACTTATATATGTTTTTTTCCGTCTTTATTATGCATTTTCGGCCGGTGCGACTTATACCCCAGAGCGACTTATACTCCGAAAAATACGGTACACCCCCTGCCCCTCCCCAAACCCACCCACCTCAACCTCCTCATGCTCTCTCAGAGAGAGCATGTCCCAAATTCCAAGCTGCTGTTTTGAGGCATGTTAAAACAAATAATGCACTTTGTGACTTCAATAATAAATATGGCAGTGCCATGTTGGCATTTTTTTTCCATAACTTGAGTTGATTTTTTTTGGAAAACCTAGTTACATTGTTTAATGCATCCAGCGGGGCATCACAACAAAATTAGGCATAATAATGTGTTAATTCCACGACTGTATATATCGGTATCGGTTGATATCGGAATCGGTAATTAAGAGTTGGACAATATCGGATATCGGCAAAAAAGCCATTATCGGACATCTCTAATATATATATATATATATATATATATATATATATATATATATATATATATACATATACTGTAGACTAAATACCACTATTTAGTCTTTCTCATATGTGTATTGCAGAAGTTACGTGAGAAGCAGAAGCTGGTAAGGGAGAACCACGGTGCTAACATGGAGCAGATGAAGATGTGGAGAGACTTGGAGCAGCTGATGGAGTGCAAGAGACAGTGCTTCATCCGAGCACAGATGGAGGCATCTGTTGGCCAAGTCATCCAGGAAGGAGGCGAAGACAGACTGGTGCTGTGAGCCTTGTAAACCTCCGTACTATTCATTAGCGGTTTAATATACTCTATTGTTTATCACTTCACTCACTTCGAGGTAAATATACTCTGATAAAGGGTAAGACACAGCTATCATTTTTAGGAAAAGTGCCTTGAGATAACTTTGTACTGGACAGTTTTGACTCTCGCCATAGTTCTTGACACATTCTTAACATTGATCTACTGTACTTTTGATCTAAGTGTCCAGTGATAACGGCATACATACAGTCCTTATCGCTGCATACATACACTACTTTGTATGTATGCTTACTGGCAGACAAATATTTTTAGCAAGATTCATTTGACCTTGGACTGTATACTTCTTGCCAGTCTTGGAGATCTTTGCTGCTTGAATGTGATCTGATTACATTTACATGTTTCTTTGTATATTTCCAGAAATAATTTTAAGAAATACAATACTTTTTTCTATTGAATTTAATAACATTTATTTGGACTGATACTCCAATTTTGGAGACGGCGTGGCTAGGTTGGTAGAGTGACTGTGCCAGCAACCTGAGGGTTCCCGGTTCGATCCCCGACTTCCGCCATCCTTGTCATGTCCGTCGTGTCCTTGAGCAAGACACTTCACCCTTGCTCCTTATGCAAGGGTGAAGTGTGTGAATGAGTGAATGTGGAAATAGTGTCAAAGCTCTTTGAGTACCTTGAAGGTAGTAAAGCGCTATACAAGTATAATTAATTTACCATTTGATCACTTTTTCCACTTTTATCTATAAATATCAACTGTCCTGAATCAAAAACAATATACCGTATTTTTCGGACTATAAGTCGCAGTTTTTTTCATAGTTTGGCCGGGGGTGCGACTTATACTCAGGAGCGACTTATGTGTGAAATTATTAACACATTACCGTAAAATATCAAATAATATTATTTATCTCATTCACGTAAGAGACTAGACGTATAAGATTTCATGGGATTTAGCGATTAGGAGTGACAGATTGTTTGGTAAACGTATAGCATGTTCTATATGTTATAGTTATTTGAATGACTCTTACCATAATATGTTACGTTAACATACCAGGCACGTTCTCAGTTGGTTATTTATGCCTCATATAACGTACACTTATTCAGCCTGTTGTTCACTATTCTTTATTTATTTTAAATTGCCTTTCAAATGTCTATTCTTGGTGTTGGCTTTTATCAAATAAATTTCCCCAAAAAATGCGACTTATACTCCAGTGTGACTTATATGTGTTTTTTTCCCTTCTTTATTATGCATTTTCAGCCGGTGCGACTTATACTCCGGAGCGACTTGTACTCCGAAAAATACGGTACTTATGTACTAGAGATGCGCGAATAGGCAATTATTTCATCCGCAACCGCATCACAAAAGTTGTCAACCATCCGCCATCCACCCGAACTAACATTTAATCAAAACCGCACCCACCCGCACCCGCCCGTTGTTATATATCTAATATAGACGATGCAAGGCATTAGTGAGGTTATAAAGCTTTTGCCTGTTAAAGAAAGGAGACTGATCCAATGCAGCAGAGACATTCAATGCGTGCCACGCTGTCACGGCCCAGACGCACACCAGTGCGCAATCATCTGGGAGCCGCGCTGAGCGCACCTCCAAGCGCACTCGCGCCACTCAAACTGCTGCAGGCAGCTGCGTTCTATCTTGTTTTAACATCCTGTGGCAGTCTTCTGGGATCACGGCGGACGAAACTGCTCATGCTCAGGGTGTTTGTGGAGGTTCGGGGTTTTGCACAAATGTGATGCACCATGTTAGATGTCCCGGTTTTGTGACTGTCGTAGACATAAACAGCGTCGCAGCTCTTGCAAATCACGTAGCCAGCATTACTATCATCCTGATTTACAACCTCATAAAAACGAGTCCACGCTGAACTTTTCTGGCCTTTTTTTCCCCTGGTCTTTAGTATTCCCTTTTTTAGTTTGTAGCGTACCACGTTTGCTGCCGGCGTTGCCATCTCTTCTTTTTTTTTTTCTTCTGTTGTGGCATGCTGCAGGTGCCTGCTCGTTTTTCGTATGTGGGTAACAACATTTAACTATGTATATATATTTCCGAATTGGTTTAACTGCCACCCGCCTGAATCTATTTAAAATCTAATTTTTTTAAATTTCAACCGCCCGACCCGACCCGCGGATAAAATCAAAACATTTTTTATTTCAACCGCCCGACCCGCGGATAATCCGCGGACTCCGCGGTTGTGTCCGCAAACCGCGCATCTCTATTATGTACAGTATATGATATAGAAATTAACTACAAGTCAAGGTTCAGTTGCCTTGCAAAATGACCTCATTTATAGCAACTGAATAAACTTGTCAATTTAAAGTAGCGTGTGGATTTGATTTGTATGCTTTCTGATGCCACTAATGTCTTCATAGATCATTTGGAGTGTCTTTTTTTTTTATATGCTGATGACAATCTCTCAGGCTCTTTTGCCAAACACATTGCGTGCACGCTGATGTCCAACTGGGGGGGTATCATGTTATTTTTAAAGCGCCTCCGTCTTCCACAGGCCTTACTGGGATGTGATAACAGATGATGCACGTCAGTCCTGTCAAGTTACAGACAACGATACCCTCTAAAAGGCACGCTCGGGGCAGAGGGTTATCTGAAAGCTGTCTGGCCGACAGCAATTTGGATGCGTTTACAAATGATGCACTTTGAGCTACTTATTGTTAGCACCAAAGTGCGAATAATGAAGGAATTAAAAATGCAATATCAAAATGATTATAGTGTGACTGAAACTTGACATTGCGCAGTGTGGTTTTAGAAATATAAAGGATACACATACGATATTGCAGATGATGCCTCATTTTTTTTTTAAATGGGACAGCTTAACATCAGAACTTCGTATTTAAAATGGTATTTAAAAGTTGTTGTTTTTACATTTAGTGTCCCAAATGACAACAGATACACACTGCTGATTGGTAATCAGTGATGTTTTATTGGCAAACAAGTCCATCTTGCAACATGCAATTGTGTCAAATGTCTTAACTTTTTAAACTGACAGCCACATACAGAAAAACGAAAGAATGCTGAGGCCACACTTAAATCTACTACTCACCCCCAAATCCTCCACACGACACCTCCGCTCCGGACAGGCTAACCTCCTCCAACCTCCGAGGACAAAGCTGCGAACAATGGGAGACCGGGCTTTCTGCTCCGCCGCTCCCAGTCTGTGGATCGTTCTCCCCGACCACCTGAGGGTACCACAGACTGTGGATGCTTTTAAAAAAAGCTTAAAAAGCCTTCTTTTTTTTAAAAAAGCCTTTTTTTAGATATATGCATACTAGTTCTAGCTATTAGGCTGTTCTAGTTTCTATTTTTATCATCTTTTTATTTTTTTAATACATTGTAGCACTTTGAGGTTGTTTACTCAATGTTAAGTGCTTTTTACAAATAAAATATATTATTATTATTAAATCTATGCAAATAGGTACTTAAACGTATGACAACACCAATCATGAATAAATAGAAATCTCTTGAAAGACACATTTAAACCTAAAAATATTAAGTTATTAGGCAAATAACATTTTAACTAGTCGTTTGTGCAAAACTTTATTTTTAGGAAGTTAAGCAATTGATTCCAGTAGGACATCTTAAATCAAGATGTACAGTGATAATAATCCTATTGTTTTTTTGTAAAAATTTGGCCGGGGGCCGAGCTTTTGGAAGCTTCTGGTTGAATTTTTGACCACTCCTCTTGACAAAGTTGGTGCAGTTTGGCTAAATTTGTTGGCTTTCTGACATGGACTTGTTTCTTCAGCATTGTCCACACATTTAAGTCAGGACTTTGGGAAAACCATTCTAAAACCTTCATTCTCGCTTGATTTAGCCATTCCTTTACCACTTTTGACGTGTGTTTGGGGTCATTGTCCTGTTGGAACACCCAACTGCGCCCAAAACCCAACCTTCGGGCTGATGATTTTAGGTTGTCCTGAAGAATTTGGAGGTAATCCTCCTTTTTCATTGTCCCATTTACTCTCTGTAAAGCACCAGTTCCATTAGCAGCAAAACAGGCCCAGAGCATAATACTACCACCACTATGCTTGACGGTAGGTATGGTGTTCCTGGGATTAAAGGCCTCACCTTTTATCCTCCAAACATATTTCTGGGTATTGTGGCCAAACAGCTCAATATTTGTTTCATCTGATATCACATGGACAAAGATAAGACCTTCTGGAGGAAAGTT
Organism: Nerophis lumbriciformis; assembly: GCF_033978685.3. Classification (NCBI taxonomy): domain Eukaryota; kingdom Metazoa; phylum Chordata; class Actinopteri; order Syngnathiformes; family Syngnathidae; genus Nerophis; species Nerophis lumbriciformis. The sequence continues at coordinate 17,396,092 of NC_084559.2, forward strand.
CTGTGGTTAGATGAAACAAGTCCATGTCATAAAACCAACAAATTTAGCTAAACTGCACCAATTTTGTCAAGAGTGGTCAAAAATTCAACCAGAAGCTTGTGGATGGCTACCAAAAGCGCCTTATTGCAGTGAAACTTGCCAAGGGACATGTAAGCAAATTATTAACATTGCTGTATGTATACTTTTGACCCAGCATATTTGGTCACATTTTCAGTAGACCCATAAAAGAACCAAACTTCATGAATGTTTTTTGTGCTCCAATCACACTATCACAAAAAAAATAAGAGTTGTAGAAATTATTGGAAACTCAAGACAGCCATGACGTTATGTTCTTTACATGTGTATGTAAACTTTTGACCACGACTGTACATTTGATAGGGACTGCAAGTTTGCATATGCATGTTAAACTAACTTTTTTTTCTTCTTCACCATCCATCCATCTTCTTCTGCTTATCCGAGGTCGGGTCGCGGGGGCAGCAGCCTAAGCAGGGAAGCCCAGACTTCCCTCTCCCCAGCCACTTCGTCCAGCTCTTCCCGGGGGATCCCGAGGCGTTCCCAGGCCCAACGTCTCCTGGGTCTTCCCCGTGGCCTCCTACCGGTCGGACGTGCCCTAAACACCTCCCTAGGGAGGCGTTCAGGTGGCATTCTGACCAGATGCCCGAACCACCTCATCTGGCTCCTCTCCATGTGGAGGAGCAGCGGCTTTACTTTGAGCTCCTCCCGGATGGCAGAGCTTCTCACCCTATCTCTAAGAGAGAGCCCCGCCACCCGGCGGAGGAAACTAATTTCGGCCGCTTGTACCCGTGATCTTGTCCTTTCGGTCATAACTCAAAGCTCATGACCATAGGTGAGGATGGGAACGTACAAACCCTGTTTCCATATGAGTTGGGAAATTGTGTTAGATGTAAATATAAACGGAATACAATGCTTTTCAACCCATATTCAGTTGAATATGCTACAAAGACAACATATTTGATGTTCAAACTGATAAACATTTTTTTTTTTCAAATAATCATTAACTTTAGAATTTGATGCCAGCAACACGTGACAAAGAAGTTGGGAAAGGTGGCAATAAATACTGATAAAGTTGAGGAATGCTCATCAAACACTTATTTGGAACATCCCACAGGTGAACAGGCAAATTGGGAACAGGTGGGTGCCATGATTGGGTATAAAAGTAGATTCCATGAAATGCTCAGTCATTCACAAACAAGGATGGGGCGAGGGTCACCACTTTGTCAACAAATGCGTGAGCAAATTGTTGAACAGTTTAAGAAAAACCTTTCTCAACCAGCTATTGCAAGGAATTTAGGGATTTCACCATCTACGGTCCGTAATATCATCAAAGGGTTCAGAGAATCTGGAGAAATCACTGCACGTAAGCAGCTAAGCCCGTGACCTTCGATCCCTCAGGCTGTACTGCATCAACAAGCGACGACAGTGTGTAAAGGATATCACCACATGGGCTCAGGAACACTTCAGAAACCCACTGTCAGTAACTACAGTTGGTCGCTACATCTGTAAGTGCAAGTTAAAACGCTCCTATGCAAGGCGAAAACCGTTTATCAACAACACCCAGAAACGCCGTCGGCTTCGCTGGGCCTGAGCTCATCTAAGATGGACTGATACAAAGTGGAAAAGTGTTCTGTGGTCTGACGAGTCCACATTTCAAATTGTTTTTGGAAACTGTGGACGTCGTGTCCTCCGGACCAAAGAGGAAAAGAACCATCCGGATTGTTATAGGCGCAAAGTTGAAAAGCCAGCATCTGTGATGGTATGGGGGTGTATTAGTGCCCAAGACATGGGTAACTTACACATCTGTGAAGGCGCCATTAATGCTGAAAGGTACATACAGGTTTTGGAGCAACATGTGTTGCCATCCAAGCAACGTTACCATGGACGCCCCTGCTTATTTCAGCGAGACAATACCAAGCCACGTGTTACATCAATTTGGCTTCATAGTAAAAGAGTGCGGGTACTAGACTGGCCTGCCTGTAGTCCAGACCTGTCTCCCATTGAAATTATGAAGCCTAAAATACCACAACGGAGACCCCCGGACTGTTGAACAACTTAAGCTGTACATCAAGCAAGAATGGGAAAGAATTCCACCTGAAAAGCTTAAAAAAATGTGTCTCCTCAGTTCCCAAACATTTACTGAGTGTTGTTAAAAGGAAAGGCCATGTAACACAGTGGTGAACATGCCCTTTCCCAACTACTTTGGCATGTGTTGCAGCCATGAAATTCTAAGTTAATTATTATTTTAAAAAAAAAATTAAGTTTATGAGTTTGAACATCAAATATCTTGTCTTTGTAGTGCAGGGGTGCTTACACTTTTTCTGCAGGCGAGCTACTTTTCAATTGATCAAGTCGTGGGGATCTACCTCATTCATATATATAATTTATATTTACTTATTTATGAAATATATGTTTTTGTTAACAAGTTAAAGGTGTTTAATGATAATGCAAGCATGTTTAACACATATAGTTAATATTGTTAATACATTAAAGGTGTTTAATGATAATACAAGTATGTTTAATACATATAGTTAATATTGTTAACAAGTTAAAGGTGTTTAAAGATACTGCAAGCATGTTTAACACATATAGTTAATATTGTTAACAAGTTAAAGGTGGTTAAAAATAATACAAGCATATTTAACACAAATAGTTAATATTGTTAACAACTTAAAGGTGGTTAAAGATAATACAAGCATGTTTAACACATATAGTTAATATTGTTAACAAGTTAAAGGTGTTTAAAGATAATACAAGCATGTTTAACACATATAGTTAATATTGTTAACAAGTTAAAGGTGTTTAAAGATAATACAAGCATGTTTAACACATATAGATTCCTTTCTTTCATGAAGACAAGAATATAAGTTGGTGTATTACCTGATTGTGATGACTTGCATTGATTGGAATCAGACAGTGGTGATGATAATGTCCGCATTTTCGAATGGAGGAGAAAAAAAGTCCTCCTTTTTTGTCCAATACCACATGAAAGTGGTTGGTTTTTGGCATCTTATTTGTCCAGCTTCCGTACTCCTTTGTATACACTTTACAAGAAATACATTGTCGGCAAACTCCGTAGCTTGCTAGCTTGTGCACGCCAGCTTTCTGAGGCTCTTATTTTGGTAGCGCAGGCAGGATGAAGCAGAGCTTTTATTGTGCAACTGTGCAGTCGGTCTTTGGAGTTTTGACGACAGGTACGGCGCCAGAGTCTGTTGAAATAAAGTGTTTCTCGCCTTCCAGTCGGTAATTTTAATGAGCTGGCAGCAGCCAGCGTCATCTCAGAAGACCCTCGGGTGCCGTGAATGTCAATCAAGTGACGAAAGTGACGTCATAGTGAAGATTTATGATCGCTCATTTTTAGGACTATTTTTTTAATGCCTGGCTGGTGATCGACTGACACACCCTCCGAGATCGACCGGTAGATCGCGATCGACGTAATGAGCACCCCTGTTGTAGTGCATTCAACTGAATATGGGTTGATTCATTCATTCCGTTTATATGTACATCTACCGTATTTTCCGCACTATAAGGCGCACCGGATTATTAGCCGCACCTTCAATGAATGGCATATTTCATAACTTTGTCCACCAATAAGCCGCCCCGGACTATAAGCCGCGCCTACGCTGCGCTAAAGGGAATGTCAAAAAAACAGTCAGATAGGTCAGTCAAACTTTAATAATATATTAAAAACCAGCGTTCTAACAACTCTGTTCACTCCCAAAATGTACGCAAATGTGCAATCACAAACATAGTAAAATTCAAAATAGTGCAGAGCAATAGCAACATAATGTTGCTCGAACGTTAATGTCACAACACACAAAATAAACATAGCGCTCACTTTCTGAAGTTATTCTTCATTCGTAAATCCTTCGTCTTCGGTGTCCGAAGTGAAAAGTTGGGCAAATTTACGATCCACTGGCAGATGTTGGCGTCGTCTGGCGCTGCCTCCTCGTCTTAGTGAAGGTGTGTTCGCCTTCTGTCATCCATTGTTCCCACGCAGTTAGCAGTCTAGCTTCGAATGCCCTGTTGACACCAATATCTAGCGGCTGGAGGTCTTTTGTCAATCCACCCGGAATGACGGCGAGTATTGAATTAAGCGCGTAAGCGTGTCTCTCAATGTGCTGTTATGAGCTAGCAAATATAACAACTACACTACCCAGCATGCAACGATAGTTACGAGCATGCGCGGTAGCCCTGAGAAGCGTTGTTGTATGCTGGCAGTTAGAATGTGGTTATGAGCACGCTGTGAGTAAACGTTGAGAACTCAGTTAACACGCCTCGTCTGCATTATTTATAATTAGACAGACAACACACTTAATAGGAGCCATTTTGGGGTCTTTACATAAACACACAAATGGAAATGAAACGTCACATATCCCAGCATGCACCGCGCGCTTCTTCTACGGGGAAAAAAGATGGTGGCTGTTTACCGTAGTTGCGAGACCTAAACTTTATGAAAATGAATCTTAATATTTATCCATATATAAAGCGCACCGGGTTATAAGGCGCACTGTCAGCTTTTGAGAAAATTTGTGGTTTTTAGGTGCGCCTTATAGTGCGGAAAATACGGTAACACAATTTCCCAACTCATATGGAAACGGGGTTTGTAGGTCGACTAGTAAATTGAGAGCTTTGCCTTCTTCTTCACCACAACGGATTGTAACAGCATCCGCATTACTTTTTTTTTGTTTACCATGCATACCATTTTAACAGTTTGTTATGCTTTTTTTATTTTCAAGGATTTGACATGTTAAAGCAATACATATAAAGCGTAATTTGAAAAGCCATGCATAATTTACACCGTAATTCAACATATATGAACTATTTCCCACTTTTTTAATATTTAATTGTATTATTTAGAATAGTCTATAAAAAAAACTGAACAACGTGCTGAAAATGGCCCGCCGCCTGCACGTTGGACACCCATGGTTTCAAGACTCGCTCCCTTCTTCCTGCTTTTTGTGTTTCCCTGGTCTGGGGTCAGGTGACCGCGTTCGTCCAATCAGGCGAGTCCACATGCAGCAACGTCGGAGCAGCGCTTTGATAAAGGCAGGCTGTCAGTGACGCAATGGCCCCACAGAGAGCGACGCCACGGTGAGGGGGACTCAGCATCAGACGCACGCAGGCAGGCACCGTGTCCGCGAATGCAGCCCCGCACGCAGGACGCCGCAGTAGACAGCATCCCACCATTTTTGGACATAAGCGGACGCTGAAGAGTAACCTTCATCTCAACGGCGCAAGGAGAAATTGGTCTCACCGAAACAAACCGTCGCCGCACAAGGACACACGTTCGTAACTCAATTCTTCCATTATTCCCCCCCCCCTCCCCCGGCGGCTGTTTCGAAAAGAGAGCCGAGCGAGCTGCACCTGAGGCGGTGTGAACTGCGACGCTGTGTACGGGAGAAGGAGCCGTCCAAGTCAGCCATGGAGAACTCTCACACCAAGAGTGTGGAAGAAGTTTACGGCTATTTCTGCGTCAACGAGAGCACGGGACTCTCCCTGGACGAGGTGAAGCGGCAGCGGGAGAAATGGGGCCTGAACGGTACGACACTCGGAACTTGTACGGTACACTCTGACGCGGCTATCTGTGACTGTTAAACGCGGGCTAGAATCATGTCGGCTAAAAGTCAACGTGAGCATGGCGGTGACGTCATCGCAGCGACCTCGAGGACTTCCCGCCTCTTTACATACTAGTCAGGAGGGGTGTGGGGGGGAAAATCGATTCGAATTCAAATCGCGATTCTCACGTTGTACGATTCAGTATCGATTCTCATTTTTCAAAAATCGATTTTTATTTTTTTAATTTAATTTAATTTTTTTTCATTTTATTTTATTTAATCTTTTTTCTTTCTTTCTTTAGTTTATTTCGAACATGAACACACTTACATCATAATACATCACACAATTTCATATCATTTCATTTTACATCATGCCCGAAAAGGAGTAGGAAGAAGCAAAGCTTATTTAATCCTACCCCTTTCCCACTTCAAGCGTTTACAAATATATAGAATCATTTACTGACCTTTTTATATAATAAAATAACATCTATGAATTAGTAAACAGTTTTGTAATATGTAATTAATTAATTAATTCAGTCATTATTAACATACTGAGATGAAGAATATCTTATTTTCAATAAGGTTGAAAGTATTTCTCATAATTCTTCTTTTTTGTACTCTGTAAGCACTATTATTTTGAACAACCTCTTAAACTGGATCATATCAGTACAATTTTTAACTTCTTTACTTAATCCATTCCATAATTTAATTCCACATACTGATATGCTAAAAGTTTTAAGTGTTGTACGTGCATATAAATGTTTTAAATTATTTTTTCCTCTAAGGATATATTTCTCCTCTTTAGTTGAGAAGAATTGTTGTACATTCTTTGGTAGCAGGTTATAGTTTGCTTTGTACATCATTTTAGCTGTTTGCAATTTTACCAAATCAATCCAACAAAATAATACACAGCAATACCATAACAATGCAATCCGATTCCAGCAATACCCAGAACAGCAATAAACAGAGCAATTGAGAGGAGACACAGAACAATCCAAAAGTAGTGAAACAAAAATGAATATTATCAACAGTATCAATATTAGTAACAATTTCAACATAGCAGTGATTAAAAATCCGTCTTTGACATTATCATTAGACATTTATAAAAAAAAATAAAAAAAGAACAATAGTGTGACAATTGCATTTCATAAGCTTGACAACACACTGTGTCCAATATTTTCACAAATATAAAATAAGTCATATTTTTGGTTCATTTAATAGTTAAAACACATTATTGCAATCAGTTGATAAAACATTGTCCTTTACAATTTTATAAAAGCTTTTTACAAAAATCTACTACTCTGCATGTCAGCAGACTGGGGTAGATCCTGCTGAAATCCTATGTATTGAATGAATAGAGAATCCTTTTGAATCGGGAAAATATGGTTTTTGAATCGAAAAAAATCGATTTTGAACCGAATCGTGACCCCCAAGAATCGATATCGAATCGAGGGACACCCAAAGATTCACAGCCCTAGTGGTGATGTTAGGCTGACCATATTCTGAAATCCCAAAAAGAGGACACATATATGCGTGCCAAGGCCGGGGCCAGGTGGAAATTTGCCAATGATACTCAAACTTGCTTTATAAATAATGTATTTATTTAAATAAAGCATTTTTTTCTCCTGTTGGCGCTAGGAATTTTCAAAGTGGGGTCCCAGGGACCCCATCAAGTCATAAAAATGGGGTCCCACAGTACATTTTTGGGGCCCCACTTTTTTGTAAGCGTTTTGAAAACAAATGATAAATGTATGCATTATCCTGTTATATCTCACATTCTATATTGTGTTTTGGAAAAAGGTTGTTTATAAATTATTTAATGTTCCTCTGCGGCCCGGTAGCAAATACGTCCCCGGACCGGTGGTTGGGGACCACTGCTGTACGCGACATGCTATCAATACTTTTATACTCAAATAAATTCAAACATATTTGAATAATTTTAACTTTAATTTGTTGAATCATAGTACATAAAACAGGACACAATGTAATTTTGAACAATTTATTAATAGATCCACAGAACAATATTAACAAATTAGTGAAAGTATTCCCTTTTAATACAAATACATGTTTGAACAGAGTAAAGTCAATAGTGCAAAAATAATTTAACAAAAGCAAAAACAACTATTAGCTCTCATTCAAATTGTTTTTGATCCCAAAGACCAAGGTCCTGTTTACACTGGACCCCAAAGACTAAGACTAAGTTTCAAACTGGACTCCAAATCTGAGTTTTTTTGCCCTCAAGCTACACAGATCAGACATTTTTTGTCATCCTATCCTCGTCGGTGAGTGACCCCAACAACAACAACAGAAGAAGAAGACTGAAGAACGGTGTTGTCAAAACTAGTTTGTCTCGGTCAAGAGTTCTCTTCTAATTTTTATAGTCCAGAGACATGGAAAGTTACACACTTTATTGGTTCTCTAAAGAGCAGGAAAACAGGTCCCTGTATATTGCTTTTCTTCTGTTGTTGTTAAAGGTCACTTCCTCTGGTCAACTTCCTTTTAATTTTCACTTTCTTGAATTGCGCATGCAAGTAACGTCGAGGCCACATTGGGGCCTGTTCTCATGTATACTAAAGTCTGATAAAGATCTCATTTGAATTGTAATCTAAACAATCAGCTATGAAAAAAAAAAAATCTGATTTGGTCCACTTTGGCCTGAAAAGCACTAATCGTGCACAGACCTTTGCCAGGCCCTATCTCCCAAGAGTAAATAATAAATAAATACAATCCTGAATCTCAATCTGGATCACCCTCAAATCTATTGAGTTGTTCCTTAACCATTTCTGACATTTCCTGAAAGTTTTATCAAAATCCATCCATCCAATCTTTTTTCTACCGCTTGTCCCTTACGGGGCCGCGAGGGTACTGGAACCTATCCCAGCTGCACGCGGGCGGAGGGCAGGGTACACCCTGGACAAGTCGCCACCAAAATCCCCCTCTTAAGATATTTAACTATATGAACTTAAACACCTCCAAGTCCGAGTCCATGGTTCTCGCCCGGAAAAGGGTGGAGTGCCATCTCCGGGTTGGGGAGGAGATCTTGCCCCAAGTGGAGGAGTTCAAGTACCTCGGAGTCTTGTTCACGAGTGAGGGAAGAGTGGATCGTGGAGCTGAGCCGGAAGGCAAAGCTCTCAATTTACCGGTCGATCTACGTTCCCATCCTCACCTATGGTCATGAGCTTTGGGTTATGACCGAAAGGACAAGATCACGGGTACAAGCGGCCGAAATGAGTTTCCTCCGCCGGGTGGCGGGGCTCTCCCTTAGAGATAGGGTGAGAAGCTCTGCCATCCGGGAGGAGCTCAAAGTAAAGCCGCTGCTCCTCCACATCGAGAGGAGCCAGATGAGGTGGTTCGGGCATCTGGTCAGGATGCCACCCGAACGCCTCCCTAGGGAGGTGTTTAGGGCACGTCCGACCGGTAGGAGGCCGCGGGGAAGACCCAGGACACGTTGGGAAGACTATGTCTCCCGGCTGGCCTGGGAACGCCTCGGGGTCCCACAGGAAGAGCTGGACGAAGTGGCTGGGGAGAGGGAAGTCTGGGCTTCCCTGCTTAGGCTGCTGCCCCCGCGACCCGACCTCGGATAAGCGGAAGAAGATGGATGGATGGATGGATGGAACTTAAACGAAATAACAATCTCATCACCAATCAATCCGATACTGATGCCGCCAGTGATATTGATACGATTGATATTTGAATTGATTCACCCATCCCTTATAGACAGTAGGGGTGTAACAGTACACAAAAATTTCGGTTCGGTACGTACCTCGGTTTAGAGGTCACGGTTCGGTTCATTTTCGGTACAGTAAGAAAACAACAAAATATAAATTTTTGGGTTATTTATTTCCCAAATTTGCAAAATCTTCCACCAAAAATATTTTTCTTAGTGGAATATTTGATGTGAAGTAATGGGAACCTTGGATAGGTCAATAATTCATAATAACATTGATTTTGATTCAATATTATCTTTTGTGCAATGACAGTTTGAAAGAAAAAAAAACAGCTTTGTTTCATTAGTCAACATTGCAATTTTTTCTAAATTACATTTAACCTTTAAGCTTTTTTATTTCACTTTTGTTATGTTTTTGTTTATTTTAATAGTATTTTTAGAATGTGCCGTGGGCCTTTTAAAACATTAGCTGTGGGCCGCAAATGGCCTCCGGGGCACACTTTTGACACCCCTGCTATAGATAATAAAAAATTAAATGTGATAAATCTATGGATAAAAAGCAGAGCCTGGCGCGTTTATCATAAATAACTCTCTCTCTCTCTCTCTCTCTGTCTCTGCCCCTCCCTCACCAATGCTGCTGCGCGCATAATTTGTTTTGTTTTTAACCCCTTCTTAACCCTGAACGTACATTGAAAATACACGCAACCCTAACTCAAAATGCCGGGCATTTGAGGCATTTAAGAAACTCCGCCCTGACAGCTCCACAAAAGAGGACATGTCCGGTGAAAAGAGGACGTATGGTCAGTCTATCGTAGCCCGTTAGCTGCTAGCATGCCGTGTGTTGTGCCTCGGTGTGCATTGTTTACACAACGTGCGTTACGCTACTTAATATGTCCGTGTGGAAACTCGTTCGGTACACAACCGAACCGGAACCCCCGTACCGAAACGGTTCAATACAAATACACGTACCATTACACCCCTAATAGACAGGTAACATACATATAACACTACACTGGTCACAGGATCGTTGTGTGGTGGTATTAAGTAAATCGCTCATTCCCTTTTAGGGTTCTTGTTAAGGGTGTAAAATGCATTTATTCATATTCTGACGTTTCTATATGCAGCCTTTGGTTAGGTACTGGTTAGGTTTACATGCCAGTCAAACACAAGCGGCCACTAAAGACGCCGCAGTGGCCATGAAAAGACAAGGCGTGGAAGTGTGTTGCAGAGCACTTTCCACAAACGGGCAGTCCAGCTTTTGAATACTCTTGATTAGTGGACAAGTTGAAAAACGTATTCGGGTGTTACCATTTAGTGGTGAATTGTACGGAATATGTACTGTACTGTGCAATCTACTAATAAAAGTTTCAATCAATCAAAGTGCTAAAAAGACAAAGCATGCAGACTGTAGAGCAGGCCTGGGCAATTATTTTGACTCGGGGGCCACATTTAGAGAAAAAAATTTGTCTGGGGGCCGGTATATATCTATTTTTAGAAACACTAATACAAAACCTCACAATAATGTCTAATTGAATGCTAAAAGCGTTATGACAGACCGCCTTAAAAAAACATAATGGAATTTTTCATTTTTCTATGAACGATAAAACACTGAATATTGGCAAAATATGAATGTCACACCCCCTTTCGATCGACATATTTTACAATCGAGTGAAACGTGACAAAAATGCAACAAACAGTGAAATATGAACGCGAGGGGTACAAAATAAACCCACCTACAGTCTGATATATCTGATACATCACTAAGCTTTAGAACTTTGTCTGTGGAAACGCTTCCCACCCACACTGCTTGGTGCCTCGTCTGAGCTGCTGAGACGTAGATTACCATAGTAACTAATAAGTTTACCATATTAACTAATTAGATTACCATAGTAACTGGTATATCATGCAAAAGCACAGATTCCAACCATTGAAATACTTTGTATAGTTGAAGACTTACGGTCATTAGAAGACTTACAGTCATTAGAAAACATCACTGCACATCATAATGGCAGCTACACTTTCCATCTTAAAGATCTATAAAAAAATATTTGGGAATGTGCGGCGGGCCAGATTGAAAAGCTTAACGGGCCGGCCGCATGTGGCCCCCGGGCCTTACTTTGCCCAGGTCTGCTGTAGACCCTTGTCCGCCATCACGTAACTGTTCACCTGACTTGTGGTGTCCAAAGTGCCGCCCGAGGGGTTCATTTGCAAAACGCAACTCGATTTTTTATTTATCCCGCAACACATTAGAGATATTAAGGATACAAACACAAGCAGAAATGGAAGAATGTATTTTAAATACAGTTGCAAGAAAAAGTATGTGAACTCTTTGGGATTACTTGAATTTCTGCATAAATTGGTGATAAAATGTTAGTGTAAGTCCCAACAAACAGTCTGCTTAAACTAATACCGCACAAAAAATATAGGTTTGCATCTTTTCATTGAACACATGTAAACATTCACAGTGCAGGTTGGACAAAGTATGTGAACCCTTGGATTGAATAATTTCCTCAACCAAACGTTTCCTGTAGTTGCAGATCAGACCTGCACAAAGGTCAGGAGGAATTTTGGACTTCACAAAACTGTTTCAGTGCAGCAATATTCTTGGGATGTCTGGTGTGAATCGCTCTCTTGAGGTCAGGATTCTGACTGGGCCACTCCAGAAGGCGTATTTTCTTCCGTTGAAGCCATTCTGTTGTTGATTTACTTCTATGCTTGGGGTCATTGTCCTGTTGCATTACCCATCCTCTCTTGAGCTTCAGTTTGCGGACAGATGATCTTAAAGGGAACATTATCACAATTTCAGAAGGGTTAAAACCATTAAAAATCAGTTCCCAGTGGCTTATTTTATTTTTCGAAGTTTTTTTCAAAATTTTACCCATCACGCAATATCCCTAAAAAAAAGCTTCAAAGTGCCTGATTTTAGCCATCGTTATATACACCCGTCCATTTTCCTGTGACGTCACATAGTGATGCCAATACAAACAAACATGGCGGATAGAACAGCAAGCTATAACGACATTAGCTCGGATTCAGACTCGGATTTCAGCGGCTTAAGCGATTCAACAGATTACGCATGTATTGAAACGGATGGTTGTAGTGTGGAGGCAGGTAGCGAAAACGAAATTGAAGAAGAAACTGAAGCTATTGAGACATATCGGTTTAAACCGTATGCAAGCGAAACCGACGAAAACGACACGAGTCAGCGACACGGGAGAAAGCGAGGACGAATTCGGTGATCGCCTTCCAACCAACGATTGGTATGTGTTTGTTTGGCATTAAAGGAAACTAACAACTATGAACTAGCTTTACAGCATATGAAATACATTTGGCAACAACATGCACTTTGAGAGTGCAGACAGCCCAGTTTTCATCAATTAATATATTCTGTAGACATACCCTCATCCGCACTCTTTTCCTGAAAGCTGTTTTATCCAGTTTTGGAGTTGATGTCAGCAGGCCAGGGAAGCTAGGGTCGATATTCTTCTCTTGATCATCTGTCGTAGCATAGCTTTCGTCGGTAAAGTGTGCGGAACAAACGTCCAATTTCTTGCCGCTTTCGCATCTTTGGGCCACTGGTGCAACTTGAATCCGTCCCTGTTCGTGTTGTTACACCCTCCGACAACACACCGACGAGGCATGATGTCTCCAAGGTACGGAAAACAGTCGAAAAAACGGAAAATAACAGAGCTGATTTGACTCGGTGTTTGTAATGTGTTTGAGAAAATGGCGGATTGCTTCCCGATGTGACGTCATCGCTCCGAGAGCGAATAATAAAAAGGCGTTTAATTCGCCAAAATTCACCCATTTAGAGTTCGGAAATCGGTTAAAAAAATATATGGTCTTTTTTTCTGCAACATCAAGGTATATATTGACGCTTACATAGGTCTGGTGATAATGTTCCCCTTTAAGTTTTCCTGCAAAATGTCTTGATAAACTTGGGAATTCATTTTTCCATCGATGAAAGCAATCCGTCCAGGCCCTGAAGCAGCAAAGCAGCCCCAAACCATGATGCCACATGCATTGTGTGTTCCTTCCAAACAACTCAATTATGGTTTCATCTGTCCACAGAATATTTTGCCAGTAGTGCTGTGGAACACCCAGGTGCTCTTTTGCAAACTTTAAACATACAGCAATGTTTGTTTTTTTTGGACAGCAGTGGCTTTCTCCAGTTGTCCTCCCATGATCTCCATTCTTGTTCAATGTTTTACGTATTGTAGATTCGTCAACAATGTCAGCATGCGCCAGATATTTTTGTAGGTCTTTAGTTGACACTCTAGGGTTATTTTTCACTTCATTGAGCATTCTGTGCTGTGACCACACCTAGAGAGAGTGTTGAACTTTTTCCATTTGTAGAAATTGTCTTACTTTAGACCCATGAACATCAAGGCTTTTAGAGATACTTTTATAACCCTTTCCAGCTTCATGTAAGTCAACGATTCTTGATCGTAGCTTTTTTAGAGAGCGCTTTTGTGCCTGGCAACTTTGCACATAAGGCAATATTCTTGAGAACAGCCAACTCAAAACTTGTGTGTGCTTATAGGGCAGGGCAGCTTTAACTAACACCTTTTAATCTCATCACATTAGTTGGACTACAGGTTGGCTGACTCCTGGCTCCAACTGACTCTTAGAGAAGTCATAAGCTTAGGAGTTCACATACTTTTTCCATACCTACAGTGTGAATGTTTACACGTGTTAAAAAAAATTGAAAACATACATCTGTTGTTATGGCTTTGATGAAGATCAAAACACATGTTATGCCCAAATTATGCAGAAATCCAAGTAATCTCAAAGGTTTCACATACGTTTTCTTGCAACTGTATATGTATAGTGTTTTTATGCAATATCAATGTAGGTCATTTGGTATGCGGGTAACTATGGGGGGCCCTTGATGGGGGAAAAAAGCCCCCAGGAAGCCCCGATGTAAACGGACAAAGTAAAGAGGCAGCGGGGCTCAAGTGGTAGAATTGTTGCACAGAAAGTTGAAGGTTCCTGGTCCAAATCCAGCTTCTGCTTAGGCAGATTGCAAATTTTGCTCAACAATATATTGACCTACAAATTCTTGCCGATAAATGATGTAATGGCCATTATTTACTTTTTTTTTTAATTTTTTTTTTAGACCAAATCGACCACTGATGTAGTAATAATAATAATAATAATGTATGTATATCCTTTCAAATGCAATAAACTTGTATTTTAACATTGTAATTGAAATGTAAACTTTTAAACCTCCATGTTAAGTAAAACAAACAACAATTAAAAAAAAAAAAAATCTCAACCAAAAGCAATAAAATATATTGAGGGGCCTGTGGGCCCTCAAATATAAATTACCAAAACAATGAATACAATATTGACAAAATTGCACATTGTTATTGATCATGTAGGCATAGGTAGAGTTTTACATTACTTAACTGACAATCAAGTTAGGAGCTTATTAAACAAGAATAACAATATGAACAGTACGGTATAAGTACCGTATTTTTCGGAGTATATTTCTTCCTAGGGGACGCTAGAGCGCAATTTTGAGTTTTGGGGTTTGGTTTTTTGATTAGTTCGCAATTTTCGCCAGTCCTGATCTGTGTGTCCAATTTGGTGAGTTTTGAAGCATGTTAACGGGGTCGAATTACAGCTCAAAGAGGCGGCGGTATAATAATTAAACGCTAGAAATACAATTGAGTCCTCTGTCCCAAAGGGACTCGGTCCCTAAAAAACTATTGTTTGAGCAAAATAAAGTCAGAAGTGTATGATAACTACCGTATTTT
Organism: Nerophis lumbriciformis; assembly: GCF_033978685.3. Classification (NCBI taxonomy): domain Eukaryota; kingdom Metazoa; phylum Chordata; class Actinopteri; order Syngnathiformes; family Syngnathidae; genus Nerophis; species Nerophis lumbriciformis. Next base: position 17,411,094 of record NC_084559.2, read on the forward strand.
TCGGACTATAAGTCGCACCGGCCGAAAATGCATAATAAAGAAGGAAAAAAACATATAAGGCGCACTAGAGTATAAGTCGCATTTTTGGGGGAAATTTATTTGATAAAATCCAACACCAAGAATAGACATTTGAAAGGCAATTTAAAATAAATAAAGAATAGTGAACAGGCTGAATAAGTGTATGTTATATGAGGCATAAATAACCAACCGAGAACGTGCCTGGTATGTTAACGTAACATATTATGGTAAGAGTCACTCAAACAACTATAACATATAGAACATGCTATACGTTTACCAAACAATCTGTCACTCCTAATCGCTAAATCCCATGAAATCTTCTTCCTCGGTGTCGCTTCTAAACAACTCTGCCAACTCCAAAGGTAGACAATGTGTCTAGTCTCTTACGTGAATGAGATAAATAATATTATTTTATATTTTACGGTAATGTGTTAATAATTTCACACATAAGTCGCTCCAGAGTATAAATCGCACCCCCGGCCAAACTATGAAAAAAAACTGCGATTTTTTTTTTTAATCAGAAAAATACGGTAGATGTATTAACGGGTCGTATGCAAAGTGTTAGTTTAGTGTAGTAGATTCCACGTTTGAACACCGACATGACAATATGTCTGTCAAAGGTTTGCAGCACTTTTAGAAATGTTAGTTTTTCAACAGTATTAAAAGGCAGAATGTCTTTAGCGATGTATTTAACCACACTTTCTGTGAGCGCACACTATTTTGCACTGTTTTGTTTGCACTCATCTTGTACACCAAACGCTAAGTGAGTGTGGACTGTCTTGTGTTTTAAGAGCCTGTGCAGGATTTTTGTTTGTATTCGCGCGTACTCTGCAAACTCTGTGTTGATAGGCTAATCTTGTTCCAAAGATTAAAACTGACATTTCAGCTGCAAAAACCGATGAAAAACAGGAATGCTCTTAAAGCATGCACATGGAGATTTGTCGACGCTGGAAAACTTACCAACTTAATTTTAAGTTAATTGAATTTATTGTCTGTTAATTGAATATCGGCCCAGGCCCAGCTGTTGTCCTTAGACAAGACCCTTCACCCGCCTTGCTACCAGTGCCAGCCACACTGGTATGAGGGACTGCAGGTGGAAATGAGAAACAATGCTATAATCTGGTTTAGATGGATAGATAGTACTTTATTGATTTCTTCAGGAGTGTTCCCTCAGGAAAATTTAAATTGATTGATTGAAATTTTTATTAGTAGATTACACAGTACAGTACATATTCCGTACAATTGACCACGAAATGGTAACACCCGAATAAGTTTTTCAACTTGTTTAAGTCGGGGTCCACGTTAATCAATTCATGGTAAATTGTGTAAAAGTTTACATAGTCTATGCAGAATATTGTTAATGTGCACTGTCCTGTATAACGTTAGAATGAAAACAATTGTAGTACATAGGACAAAAGTAGTAAGATAGCATTGTTAATCTACAAGCTGCAACTAGAGTAAGGCAATATAGACAAAATAAATTTGGCCGACGATAGATTTGAATACTATCGTAATATCATGACAATGCATGTTGAAGACACATTCTAGCTACTGTATGTCCCACAAATGTGACAGCGACAAGCAAATGAACGGGTCCTCAACACATTAGCATTCTTGCTAGCCAGCTGTCCTTGCATCCATTGGGGAAAATAAACATTTCTTACAAGTATCGTCACTGGAGAATGAAGAATAGCTAAACATGCTACACTACACTAGGAGGCTATGCTAACCGCTAAGCGAGCGCTTTAAGATGTAAATAGGTCTGTGATCCATAAAAATATCGACTGTAACGATATTAAGCATAGAAGCAGTCAATACTACAGTGATCAATATTTTTATTGTGAAATTTTTTTTTTAAAGTTTTGTTATTGTTAATAACTATCTGGACTCAGTAGGTCTTTTGGGCAAAACCAAAACATTTAAATTAGAGCTAATAGGAACTAATTTAAAATGTTTCATCCTGTGTTTTTGTCTTTGTGACCAAAATGCAATCATTCCCTTTAAATTAAAATCTAGAAATGTTTAATTACAGTATTAGTATCGGTATTAGTAAATGAATAATACATTTAATAAAATAATTCAATCGAAAATCATGCAGTATATTACTGCATCCGTCATCAGCCAAATAAGAGCCTTTTTAATTTGTCTTGAAATGTTTATTATTTACATACCAAATAATATATTGCGATATACATCATTATTGCAAGAGGCTGCAATATAGATTTCAGGGCATATCCCCCATCCCGAGCTGGAACTACTATTGCCAACTACTAAACGTACATGTACTTACAATAAAACAATCATTATTCACAGTGTTTAAAATCTTACTGTTGTACTTATTTGCATTGTGTTTTTTCCTAGAATAAAACATAAAATATGATGCATTTTTATTCCGGAATTGTATTTATGGGCCAAGTGGTTGTATGGTGTGTATTTTACATATTATACTGTACTAAAAATAAAAAATAAAAATATTTTTTATTAATACAGTGTGTTTGGATATAATTCTGACTATGGATGTCCCGATCCGATATTTGGATCGGATCGGCCGCCGATATTTGCCAAAAAATGCGTATCGGCAAGGCATAGGAAAATGCCGATCCAGATCCAGTTTAAAAAAAAAAACTCCGGTCCGTGCTTCCCAACGCACCAATTTAAATAATACATTCCACTTTTCTGCTGCTCCCTAATTTCCGTTCCGCATTTTCCAGCACACCTTCAACACATCCACAGGTCTGTGGATTCTCACGCGGTTGCTTTTAGCTGCTGGCATTACACGACAGGCTCTTCTCACTCTTTCCTGTGTCTCCTTCTCACAGACAGCAAGCGCACCTTCTTACACACGTCACATACTGTCACGTCATACGTCACATACGTATACGTCCTCTCCCAGCAGAGAGGTAGCAGCATGGCTACCGTTAGCTGTGATGCTAGCGCAGCCGTGCGAGCAACACTCCCTCTCAGGTGCGCACCTGTGCAATTGTGCACTGCGCATAGCAATTATATGCCACGCACAAAATCAAATAAAAAAATAAGCGCATAACAATTGACGACACACGGACACGACAGAGAAAACGGTTTTCGTCATCATTGTTCAAATATTGTAACGTCTGTCAAGACGCTTATCTCCGTTCGGTGCCACACGTCCACACCATCAAAATGCTGAGGCAAAAATGTCCACATCAACACCGTATGAAAAAATTATTGATTTTTTTAGTTGTGATTTCCTTCTCTGCATGAAAGTTTAAAAGTAGCATATATTAATGCAGTATGAAGAAGAATGTTTTAATGTAGACATGCAAGCCTTGAAAGAAAATTTTGAAAATCAAGACTACATTTCCTGCAAATGGGTGCATTTCTACCCTATATTTTAACTTTAGATTTATTCTCATATCAAACTCTTTTGGCTGTCTTTTTGACACTTACATCCGGCGCCCCCCTCCACACCCTGGATTATAAATAATGTAAATAATTCAATGTGATTATCTTGTGTGATGACTGTATTATGATGATAGTATATATCTGATAGTATATATCTGCATCATGAATCAATTTAAGTGGACCCCGACTCAAACAAGTTGAAAAACTTATTCGGGTGTTACCATTTAGTGGTCAATTGTACGGAATATGTACTTCACTGTGCAACCTAATGATAAAAGTCTCAATCAATCAAAACACATAGAATCATCATACTGCTGTGATTATATGCATCAAGTGTTCATTCAAGGCTAAGGCAAAATATCGAGATATATCGTGTATCGCAATATGGCCTTAAAATATCGCAATCTTAAAAAAAGGCCATATCGCCCAGCCCTAGTTCAATAATGCCATTTCTGTTTGTCATGTATAATTTTGTCTATTTTGTGTTTATCCTTGAATAAACAGGTCAGTTTCTTGTTACCAACCATTGTGTATTATTCAAACTCCCCTAATTCAGCTGGCTAGTTGTTATCAAGAGTACTAAAACCCCTTTCAACATGATTCTGACAACTAAGTAGGCTAAATAACTTTAAACTTTAATACATGCTCGGATAGGTCAGTATCGGTATCGGATCGGAAGTGCAAAAACAATGTCGGTATCGGATCGGAAGTGCAAAAACCTGGATCGGGACATCCCTAATTCTGACCTGCATTGTGTTGGTTTTAGAAGTAAACCAAATCTAAAGATTGTAACGTCTTTGCCTCATACTTAAATGTTTAAATTGTTTGTACATTCTGCTGTAAATGTAAGTAGTGTATATATAAATCATACCTACAGTATATAGACAAGTACGATTTTGGTTTGTTGACTGTTTTGCAAATATCACTGCATATGTTTTGACATAATGTACTCAACTCCTCTTCAAAGATCCCATTCCTGTGTCTTATATAGGTCTCACCTGGGCTAAATGTTTGACATAAAGTTTACATGTTTCTTTTTTTTTCATTTGTTTGTTCCTGTTCGATCCCTGGCATGCTTCCCTCGACAGAGTTACCAGCAGAAGAAGGTAATTTTACTCGTACTGTGGATTGTCATAATTACTGTTCTTTGACTGATTTGTTTAAAACATTCGATCATTCTCTTCTCTATAGGAAAATCTTTATGGGAGCTTGTCATGGAACAGTTTGAAGATTTACTTGTACGAATTCTTCTGCTGGCCGCCTGTATTTCTTTTGTAAGTATGTCACTTCTTTTTCTCCCTCATTATTTAGAGGGTTTAAGGTCGTTCATGACCTTCATGTTTCATCCTTGAGCTTCCCTACTATTTTGTAGATACAGGAGCCATTACTGCATCCTGCAAATAGCCTCGTCTTTTGGTGTATTACTTAAACGGTGTCCGTGTGTGGTGTGACAATTTGACACGGATTAGTGCTGAGCTCTGTGTGATGAATGACTGGGATATGTTGTTGGCAATGCAGGGTGCTGACTTGTGAACGTCTTCAGTTTGTGTAACACTTCTGAAGGCACATGGGCATGTCCGGGAGTGAAACGCTTGAAGAGTTTCCATTCATCTGAGGAATGGTGACAGCAGCAGCTCTGAGTCAAGCGTTGCTATTATGCAACAGCCAGCAACTTTAACTACGAGATACAGTAGATTAAGGGTGTCCAAACTTTCTCCACATGCAGGAAGCCGCATACCCATTCACTTTTTCTGTATGTGAAACCACTTTGATATTAACATTTTTATTTAATTAAACAGAAAAAACAGCCTACTTCTCAGTTTTCTGTTATGGTGAACAATAGGAGACAGTTCAATCATTTACTACTATTATTGTTTATAATATATCAGCCCATTGTTTCCTACAGTACTGCAGTCAGTGAAGTGGTGGTTTGTGGTTTAAGCTCCTAAAATAGTGTAACATTTATTTAAAAAGTATTGGTTATTATGATCAGCATTTCATCTTTTTTTTGCATTTTTTCCTCAATGTACAGCTGGGTTGCATATGAAGTCGTATCCGTTTTTCTTCTTCGCGCCTTAATTCACATGATGGTCAAGCAGCTTGAGCTTGCATTTAAACAAGTGAGAGTGAGTGTAAAGTTTGAGCAGAAAATTACGTATTGCTGTTCTGTTCTTGGGTGTTCCAGTCTTTCAAATATAGTGATAGGGAAGAGCTTTCATAGAGTCCCGAAAGAAGTGGTTCATAAAGGTAATGATGAAGTCAGGGGAAAAAAACGAAAGTGCGTCGAAGGTAATGGCTCTTAAAAATATCACTTTTATCTTGTGGAATACAAAGTCTGCAACGATCACTTTTGTAAAATGTTTGTTTGATCGTTTGAGAAACTTTCTGTGATGCAATCAAGTATATTCTCTACTGTATTAGTAGTGTTTGATAGCAGAATTAAACGTAACAAAAGAACAATCTCATTAGTTTGTCTTTTTTTTGTGGTTACTATGCCTAATATAAATACAAAGACCTGCTTGTGCCAATAAACTAACGTCATGTTAAGTCCTAGTAATAAATATTGAGATTGTTGGTCCAATCCACAATAGGGTCGATTTTAAAGGCTAGAGTATACAAATGAGTTTTAAGATGGGACTTGAATGCTTCTACTGAGGTAGCATCTCAAACTGTTACCGGTAAGGCATTCCAGAGTACCGGTACTGGAGCCCGAATAAAAAAAAAAACGCTCTAAAGCCCGCAGACTTTTTTTGGGCTCTGGGAATCACTAATAAACCGGAGTTGTTTGAATGCAGATTTCTGGCCGGGACATGTGGTACAATACAATGATCAAAATAGGATGAGGCTAGACCGTTTAGTATTTTATACGTAAGTAGTAAAACCTTAAAGTCGCATCTTAAATGTACAGGAAGCCAGTGCAGGTGAGCCAGTATAAGCTTAATATGATCAAACTTTCTCATTCTTGTCAAAAGTCTAGCAGCCGCATTTTGTACCAACGGTAATCTTTTAATGCTAGACAAAGGGAGACCTGAAAATAATATGTTACATTAATCAAGACGAGACGTAACAAACGCATGAATAATGATCTCAGCGTTGGTGGTGGACAAAATGGAACGAATTGTAGCGATATTACGGAGATGAAAGAAGGCTGTTTTAGTAACACTCTTAATGTGTGACTTAATCGAGAGAGTTGGGTTGAAGATAATACCGAGATTCTTTACCGAGTCGCTTTGTGTAATTGTTTGGTTGTCAAATTTTAAGGTGGTATTATTAAATAGGTGTCGGTGTCTAGCAGGACGAATCATCAACATTTCCGTTTTGTTAGCATTAAGATTCAAAAAGTTGCTGGACATTCATTGTTTAATTTCATTAAGACACGCCTCTAGGTGACTCCAATCTTCATTGGATTTCATTGGATATTAGTGTGACCACTGCACCCATTTTAAGGGGACGATCAATATGTGCATTTGTATAGTTAGGAGGACATGCCTTGTTAAGCGGGGGTAAATTTTCTGAGACCAATGACGTTAAGATTGTTGTCTCTCATGACCTCATTAACTAATACCGTTTTGGGAGACAATGATCTGATTTTTAAAAAGCCCATATTATATTTTTGTTAATGATATCCATAGTACTGATATTAAAAACCTTACGTTTATTTTGTGTAATACGCCTTAAATAATTTCGTTCACATCTAGGAATTAATATGATGGGGATATTGAGATTATTTGCTTGGTGCTATGATAGATCTAACGCTTCATCATTTGCCACCTCAGTAGAATGCATGTTCACCTCTGGCACAGTCACTACAGAAAAAACCTGGGAGTTATGTATTATTCTACGAGAAATTCTAGTTGTGCAGGAATTTTCCAGCCTGACATTGGTTTCAATCAATCAAGTTTATTTGTATAGCCCCTAATCATGAAGGGCTGCACAAACCACAATGACATCATTGGTCTGAACTAACATTCGGGCAAGAAAAACCCAAAATGGGAAAACACAGAAACCTTTGGAAGGGACCGCAGATGTTGGGACCCCTTCCTGGGTTGACCGGCTGCATAAATGCCAAGTGGGTGCAGTTGTAAATTATTCATGATAATGGGAAACATTATGAATGAAACATAGGGTATAATACAATCAGCAAAATCAATCAATCAAAGTTTACTTATATAGCCCTTAATCACAAATGTTTCAAAGGGCTGCACAAGCACAGCAACATCCTTTGCTCAGATCCCACATTGACAAGATAAGATGGTGCTAAACTGTTCATTTTGTATGTAATAAAACCTTAAAGTCACATCTTAAGTGAACCGGGAGTCAGTGCAGGTGGGCCAGTATAAGCATAATACAATCGAACTTGCTTGTCCTGGTCAAAAAGTAAATTATTGCACATTGTTCTAATGTGTGGCACCTTTAGACAAGAATATGTTGATTGACAATCCAAAAGTAACATGTCTTCCTTCACTCCAAATTTTCTCAGTTTTATGCATTTTTATGTACAAAATTAGAAAAATAGCAAACGCAATTTTGGAGAGAAAAATCACAATTGGGTTTCTTCCAAAAATCGTGCAGCCCAAGTTATAGTATTGAGGACCACAGATCAGTTCAGGTGTTTATATCAGGTTCTGCAAGTGCTCATTTTTGGTGGCATCAGTTCAGAGTCTGTGTGTTTGCTCAAAATCTTGGTGCTTTGCGTCAAAATGGCATTTCACATTTCCATGGTTTGTTAGTCTTGGTCTCTGATCAGGCAATAAACTAGTCTTGTGCTTCCAGAGAAAAGCATAAACATAAATGAGTTCATGCAGTCTGGATTGAAAGCACCAATTTAGCTGTGCATATTCATTTTCTTACACAGTGTGTCGTTATTATTCTGTTGTCTCTCGCCACTGTCCTGTCTCTCTACCCGTCCACCTCAACCGGTGGTCACGATAAGAGAGGGCAGAAGTTCTTCACCATCTAATGCTCACTTTTCTCTGTCCTACTTAGGTCGTATGTCTCGCTCGTTTTCCTCTTATTTTCGCGGATATCACTTGTTCTTCTGTGTTACTCACTTCACTTCTCAATGGTTTTTCTCTGCATTTAGTAGTGATGTGCGAATCAATACTGAAATATCGATACCGGATCTTTATGCTCTAATATTGATTCTTAAATCAATATTAGTCATTTGCGATAATGTTTATCATTAACAGGAGAACAGTGTAAAGCAAGGGTCGCCAACCCGTCGCGATCTACCAGTCGATCTTTGGGACCCTGTCGGTCGATAACGAAAATATTAGGGGGGGAAAAATCCACAATCAGACAATCATTTTAACACCTGAACACGCGCACATGCTTCTGCATCTCTCTTTTCAGCCTCTCATCCCGTTGCTCTAAACACCGTGACCTCACCTTCCCGAGCACAGCCGCCCACTACACCCACTTGTCTCGCAAGTGCTTAAAAATCATGGAGATGCAACAATGCATTATGGCTGATTGTTGCGATGCATCGGACATTTTCTAGCATCCGACATTTAAACAACTTTTCCCTCAACCACGAGCATCACCACTCGCCTGCGACAGGAAGCTAACAAGCCAAATACTAGAATCTGTGAACAGTGCTCCAAAGTACGGAATTTGTGTTGATTTATTGTGAATACAAAACTAAACATTGACTTATGCAAAGGCAGTATGATAAAACAGATAAAGGACTTCTCCATTTATCCCCTTAGTATCACTGAGAAAAATAACACCATATGAACAGCCAGTTTTATGTCATGATGTGGAGGTGACGAACCCCAAGATGCAGGGATGACAGGCGGTGTACAAGAAAACATGGTTTTAATGTTCAAAAAAAGGTGAAAACAAAAAGGTGCACAAGACGAAGGCACAACTTAACGCAGGAAACAAAAGCTAACACTTAGCCTGAACCATGGACATGAAACAAAAAGTCGCTAACTGTGGCATAAATAAACAAAACTTACTTGGCAAGGCACGAGAAGCATGAAATCATCAGCATGAACTATGGTATCTCCAGAAAACAAGCATGAACAGAGCATTGCATGAAACAGGGAGTCCACAGCATACAACAAACAATACTCCAGCACTGACCGGAGGGCAAGGCAGGTTTAAATAATGCATCTGATTAGTGCTCGGGCAGCAGGTGAGCGGGCGAACACTAATCAGAGGCAGGTAGAAATAATAAGTAACCAAAAAACAGGAACTAAGAAGTCCAAAACTAACAGAACATAAAACATGATCCGGGACATGGATCATGACATTTTAATGCTGACGTAAGACAACCATACGTGACCATAGGATGAAGAAATATACTACAGTACTAAGACTACAACGGCCATACAGCAGGGGTGCCCCATGATACGTTTGTCATTTGCCCCAGACACATTACAAAAAACTCCAGCAAAAATTGGAAAAACAGCAAGAAACACTGAGTAAGAATGCAATCAGTGCAGAATAATGCTATTATCCTCCATTATTTGTTTTGCTCTGTGATTTTATATCGTTTACGATGATTTGCCAAGGGCTGCAAAACTCAGAATACACTACTTTTTAAATTTGACGAGACACCTTAGGTATATTTGCACAAAGTATCGAATCGGTATCGCAATTACCAGCCTGAATTTAACTCGATATACGATTGGAAAGATAATCAGTGGTATTACACATCACTAGCATTTTAGAGTCGCCCTATTTACAGCCTGGAATGTACTGATTTGATTTGGCTAAGCAGTATTATGTGGACTGGTTTAACTCTCATACAATTGGTCAGTGTATTTCTGAATCCGATGAACTGGTACCGTCAATTCTATAAAAGCTGCGTTCCGTGCTAACTTCAGATATTTAAATAAGTAATTGATAATAGGTCGAGGTCTCTATAGGAGAGTGTCTGGGTCCGGATTCGTACCGCAGCCCGCCATTTAAAGGGGAACATTATCACAATTTCAGAAGGGTTAAAACCATTAAAAATCAGTTCCCAGTGGCTTATTTTATTTTTCGAAGTTTTTTTCAAAATTTTACCCATCACGCAATATCCCTAAAAAAAAGCTTCAAAGTGCCTGATTTTAACTATCGTTATATACACCCGTCCATTTTCCTGTGACATCACATAGTGATGCCAACACAAACAAACATGGCGCACAGTACAGCAAGCTATAGCGACATTAGCTCGGATTCAGACTCGGATTTCAGCGGCTTAAGCGATTCAACAGATTACGAATGTATTGAAACGGATGGTTGTAGTGTGGAGGCAGGTAGCGAAAACTAAATTGAAGAAGAAACTGAAGCTATTGAGCCATATCGGTTTGAACCGTATGCAAGCGAAACCGACAAAAACGACACGACAGCCAGCGACACGGGAGAAAGCGAGGACGAATTCGGCGATCGCCTTCTAACTAACGATTGGTATGTGTTTGTTTGGCATTAAAGGAAACTAACAACTATGAACTAGGTTTACAACATATGAAATACATTTGGCAACAACATGCACTTTGAGAGTGCAGACAGCCCAATTTTCATCAATTACCGGTAATATATTCTGTAGACATACCCTCATCCGCTCCCTTTTCCTGAAAGCTGATCTGTCCAGTTTTGGAGTTGATGTCCGCAGGCCAGGGAAGCTAGGGTCGATATTCTTCTCTTGATCATCTTCGGTGGCATAAGGGACAGTGTGAGCCAAGACATCCAGGGGGTTTAGCTCGCTCGTCTGCGGGAACAAACTGCCACCATTTGTTGCCGTGCTACCGAGGTTCTTTGTCCCTGAATTGCTCACACACTCCGGCAGATTCAATGGGGGTCTGGCGGCAGATTTCTTTGACTTTATCGTTGGAAATGCATCTGCTTTGAGTGTCGCAGGATATCCACACATTCTTGCCATCTCTGTCGTAGCATAGCTTTCGTCGGTAAAGTGTGCGGAACAAACGTCCAATTTCTTGCCACTTTCGCATCTTTGGGCCACTGGTGCAACTTGAATCCGTCCCTGTTCGTGTTGTTACACCCTCCGACAACACACCGACGAGGCATGATGTCTCCAAGGTACGGAAAACAGTCGAAAAAACGGAAAATAACAGAGCTGATTTGACTCGGTGTTTGTAATGTGTTTGAGAAAATGGCGGATTGCTTCCCGATGTGACGTCACAACGCTCCGAGAGCGAATAATAGAAAGGCGTTTAATTCGCCCAAATTCACCCATTTAGAGTTCGGAAATCGGTTAAAAAAATATATGGTCTTTTTTCTGCAACATCAAGGTATATATTGACGCTTACATAGGTCTGGTGATAATGTTCCCCTTTAATGATCCCATTTTTATTTGCAAGTGTCATTTTTGGTGGATTTGGCCAGCTTATCCGTAATTTTACTTTATTTCCTGTATAGTTGTTTATATGGGAGCCCTGTTTCATTGTTTCTGTAGAATATTACACAAATGGAAATACTAAAAAATACCCCAGATAGGGAAAAATAAGAAACTTTGAGAAGGGATTTCAGCTGTGGGAACCCCCCTTTTTGGTGTGGTCGGCTGCAATGTGAGTCAGTAATTGAATTGTTAAATTAATTAATTGTTAAATTAATCATCATTAATTCATTATCATATTTTTTTCTATTATGTGTGTTCTGTTGAAATTAAGTCAGTGTTGAACCATATTCAAACCACTACACATAATTTAGAGTTACAAAACAATAGTAATGGTAAACAATCTTAAACAATAGTACGGTAATTCCATTTATCCAATTCTTATGTTATGGGTTGATATCCGTGAAAACAAAATAATGTTTTTCACAGAAAACTGATTTTTGGGAACACATTTTTTTACAAAAAAGTTATTGGAGATTGGGGCCAAAGGGACGCTTTTTAAAAAGAACATTGTCATTGTAACCCATTAAAATGGCAATCTATAAATATATACAGTAAGTGTTCACTGTTTAGTGTAGGCATGTGCAAGCATGTCACAGGGCTGTCATTCCTGTTTTGCATATCTGCCATTGAAGACCAAGACAAGCATTTTGTACTTAGTGCAACTAATGGCCTAGCATACATATTACCCTTTGGCGAAACAAAATGAACACCAGACATAAAATAAACATCTTAAGATGCAACTATTATAAGATTGGATCAGCCTGGACGAATGATAGTATGCATTTGTGCTCTGGTGTGTGCGTGCAGGTCTGGTATGCACTGTACAACTGCCAGGTGATATGGAGGTGTCAGGGGCTGCTGCTTGACAAGGGAACAGAGCGCCACTCAAGGCCAAATTTGGGTCTTTTTTGCTCATTGATCAGACCTAACTTTTTTCCTCTTCAGAAGTCGAGGAAGCAGTCAAACCTGATATACAGTACGGCTGACCTAAACGGTTTACCGCCAAACTGAATGAGATATTCAACGACAATATTTTTTCTTCCAGTGTTTTTGCGAGACCATCCTACGGTTAACTAATGTGGCTAAAATTTGACTGAGTAATGTTTGATTTGCTCTTAATTTACAACCCTCGGGCCACATTTTTCAGACAAATGATCCCCCTGGTACAAAGCCACACATTACAGGATCATATTTTTATTTTTATTTTCGTTGGGTCAAATATAGGGTAGAATTAGAAAAATACTACCTATATATAATAATGTAATTTCTTTATTTGTTGTTTTAGACGGAACCAGATGTCACTAATGCAAATTTTGACATAAAAGACTAATCCATAAAGTAATTGCTGTTTGAGTTGCATTGTGTTTTAACCTCCAAAGGCCTTAGTGGCCACATGCGTGGACAGCACCTCTCAGCTCTTATTTCCAAAATTGTGTACACTACTGAATTGGGGTCTTTTTCGGACACATGGACACTTATACTGCTAACTGGTGGTGTCAGAAGAGTATAACATAATTTGGAAAAAATAAAGTGTTAAAAATAAAAATGAGCATGACACTGCACATGAAGTACACATTTGTGTACTTATGGACTAAGTACATCATATCAAAAGATGATTTTTTTAGATTTTATTCTAATTAGGGTCCAATAAGCCCAAATAGCAAAGAGAAATAAAAAAACATGTAAACAAACAGCTTGGGCCTTAAAGATACAGTACGGCTGACCTAAACAGTTTACCACCAAACTGAATGAGATATTCAGGGACAATTTTTTTTCTTCCAGTGTTTTTGCGAGACCAACCTACGGTTAGCTCATGTGGCTAAAATTTGACTGAGTAATGTTTGATTTTCTCTTAATTTACAACCCTCGGGCCACATTTTTCTGACAAATGATCCCCCTGGTACAAAGCCACACATTACAAGATCAGATTTTTATTTTTATTTTCGTTGGGTCAAATATAGGGTAGAATTAGAAAAATACTACCAATATAATAATGTAATTTCTTTATTTGTTTTATACGGAACCAGATGTCACTAATGCAAATTTTGACATAAAAGACTAATCCATAAAGTAATTGCTGTTTGAGTTGCATTGTGTTTTAATATGGCAGTGATGTTCTAATGTTTAAAAAAATGCACTTGTGTAACTCGTATGTACGTATGAGGCATACAAATCTGAAATGACACCGTAAACTCACTCTCTATGCGTCCCAGGGAAACTGTCAGGTTCAAACACTGATGACCTCTATTAAACAGGACAAGAAGCAAAGAATCAAACGGAGACATAATTAAATTTGGCTCAATTTGAGGAGAAACGTCTGGTCTGTACTCTTGTACAGTCTCCAGCACGCTCTAGCGAAAGATTGTATGCCTCCTCCTTTATTTAGACTTTCCCTGACCACATGGCAACGGCTGCTTCCAAAGGGACGTGGGTCGTAAACAGCGTTGCCTTTGGTTACAGAACAGTTCAAAAGAAAAGGTCGTAAACACTTCACAGAATAGGTCGTAAACAGTTCAAAGAAAGGTTAGTTTGTAGTCCTTGGGTTAAAACAATATATTTCTGTTGATTACAATACATGAAATAAAACATAACACCGTCATGTTGCTTCCCCCCCTACACAGTGGAGTTTTACAAGCCTTCTTCTTGGTAGGTTCAAAGACAGCTTTTGGTCTTCTCGCTGGGAACTCATTTCAACACAAAGTTTTTGTGATAACTTAGATAAAATTATTCTAACAGAAACACCTAATTTTTTCCATAAAAAAAATGATACATCCGGGATGATGGTGTTTCAATGTTGCAGTAGCGGTGATGACAAATACTTTGAATGGCGGTCAGCATTTAATTATTCTCACAGCCTCAAGCCTTATGTACATTATAGCAAGCGAGGGGCAGGCATGCTAATAGCTAAGCTACCTTGAAACGACACAAAAAATATGTGCTTATTAAACTTTTAATGACGGAACCATGTTAAAGCAAAAAGTAGGAAGCTATTAACAGGAAATTAACAAGTAGAGGGTAATGTAACAGCAACTGTTTGGTGTGTCCGCATTGTTGCAGCCAAATGTAAACGACACGTTTATGATCGATATTAGAGTGATTAGATCAATATTTGTATTTTCTTTAAAAAATTGTATCCATTTTCTACTGCTTGTCCCTCATAGGGGTCGCAGGGAATTAGTCCCTAGACACCGGAGGACTTTGAGGGCCGAAAGCAAAGCATTCAAATTAGAGATGTCCGATAATGGCTTTTTTGCCGATGTCCGATATTCCGATATTGTCCAACTCTTAATTACCGATTCCGATATATACAGTTGTGGAATTAACACATTATTATGCCTAATTTTGTTGTGATGCCTCGCTGGATGCATTAAACAATGTAACAAGGGTTTCCAAAATAAATCAACTCAAGTTATGGAAAAAAAAAATGCCAACATGGCACTGCCATATTTATTATTGAAGTCACAAAGTGCATTATTTTTTTTAACATGCCTCAAAACAGCAGCTTGGAATTTGGGACATGCTCTCCCTGAGAGAGCATGAGGAGGTTGAGGTGGGCGGGGTTGGGGGGGCGGGGTTGAGGTGGGGGAGTAGTGGGGGTGTATATATATAGAGTTAGTGCTGCAAGGAGTCCTGGGTATTTGTTCTGTTGTGTTTATGTTGTGTTACGGTGCAGATGTTCTCCCGAAATGTGTTTGTCATTCTTGTTTGGTGTGGGTTCACAGTGTGGCGCATATTTGTAACAATGTTAAAGTTGTTTATACGGCCACTCTCAGTGTGACCTGTATGGCTATTGACCAAGTATGCTTGCATTCACTTGTGTGTGTGTGAAAAGCCGTAGATATTAAGTGACTGGGCCGGGACGCAAAGGAAGTGTCTTTAAGGTTTATTGGCGCTCTGTACTTCTCCCTACGTCCATGTACAGAGCGGCGTTTTAAAAAGTCATAAATGTTACTTTTTGAAACCGATAATTTTGAAACTGATACCGATCCGATAATTTCCAATATTACATTTTAAAGCATTTATCGGCCGATAATATCGGACTGCCGATATTATCGGACATCCCTAATTCAAACATGTTGTACATAGTGATATTTGCTTTGTTTTGACTGCGTGGGTTCCCTCCGGGTACTCCGGCTTCCTCCCACCTCCAAAGACATGCACCTGGGGATAGGTTGATTGGCAACAATAAATTGGCCCTAGTGTGTGAATGTGAGTGTGAATGTTGTCTGTCTATCTGTGTTGGCCCTGCGATGAGGTGGCGACTTGTCCAGGGTGTACCCCGCCTTCCGCCCGATTGTAGCTGAGATAGGCTCCAGCGCCCCCCGCGACCCCAATGGGAATAAGCGGTAGAAAATGGATGGATGGATGGATAGTTAATGTGTGCTATTGACTTTGTTTTGCTCAAACAATTGTAAATTATTGGTAACACTTGTGGCTGTTTAGCACTGTCTCATATGAGCATTCCCTATTTGCTTTACATCAGTTTCCATAAAGAAAATGGGGAAAATGATGCATGATTTTATCTGGCAGGGAGAAAAATAAATAACTTTTTAAACTTGATGTCAAACTTATACCAGCAGAGGAATGTGTGCAATAAAATGTTATTGGCATTTGCACCAAAATGTTTTTTTGTAATCTGGTTATCACATGTAACTAGGGGTGTAACGGTACACAAAAATTTTGGTTCGGTACGTACCTCGGTTTAGAGGTCACGGTTCAGTTCATTTTCGGTACAGTAAGAAAACAACAAAATATACATTTTTGGGTTATTTATTTACGAAATTTGCAAAATCTTCCACCAAATATATTTTTCTTAGTGGAATATTTGATGTGAAGTAATGGGAACCTTGGATAGGTCAATAATTCATAATAACATTGATTTTGATTCAATATTATGTTTTGAGCAATGACTGTTTGAAAGAAGAAAAAAACAGCTTTGTTTTATTAGTCAACATTGCAACTTTTTCTAAATTACATTTAACCTTTAAGCTTTTTTATTTCACTTTTGTTATGTTTTTGTTTATTTTAATAGTATTTTTAGAATGTGTCGTGGGCGTTTTTAAAACATTAGCTGTGGGCCGCAAAAGGCCTCCGGGGCACACTTTTGACACCCCTGCTATAGGTAATAAAAAATTAAATGTGATAAATCTATGGATAAAAAGCAGAGCCTGGCGACGCATGCGCGTTTATCATAACTCTCTCTCTCTCTCTCTGTCTCTGCCCCTCCCTCACCAATGCTGCTGCTCGCACAATTTGTTTTGTTTTTAACCCCTTCTTAACCCTGAACGTACATTGAAAATACACGCAACCCTAACTCAAAATGCCGGACATTTGAGGCATTTAAGAAACTCCGTCATGACAGCTCCGCAAAAGAGGACATGTCCGGTGAAAAAGGACGTATGGTCAGTCTATCATAGCCCGTTAGCTGCTAGCATGCTGTGTGTTGTGCCTCGGTGTGCATTGTTTACACAACGTCCGTTACGCTACTTAATATGTCCGCGTGGAAACTCGTTTGGTACACCTCCGAACCGAACCGGAATACCCGTACCGAAACGGTTCAACATTTCTACATGTAACACACACAAATTATAATTTCTAAGAATGTTGTTTCATGTGCTTTTTTTTAGGTGCTGGCCTGGTTTGAGGAGGGAGAAGAAACCATCACAGCATTCGTGGAACCATTTGTAATTTTACTTATTCTTATTGCCAACGCAATTGTCGGTGTGTGGCAGGTGAGACAATCTTATAAATGTACAGTCCTGCATAATTATTGAGTTCCACCACACCATTGTGCCTTCAATTCTTCCAATAGGTTTACTGCCTACTTAACATGCAAACACAATAAAACACATTTCCTTACAAACATGTTACATGCTGAAACGTAAAAGCGCTATAATGTATTTGTTGGCACTTTAAGCTGTGACACTTAGTGTCGTCCTGCGCCTTATGCCTGGTAAAAACTGCACTGGCTAGAGAGTTTGAGCACTGAAATGAGTCTATCCTGACTAGGAACGCAATGCTGAAGATGCCATTGAGGCACTGAAGGAGTATGAACCTGAGATGGGGAAAGTGTATCGGCAGGACCGCAAGACAGTCCAGAGGATCAAGGCCAGAGATATTATTCCTGGAGACATTGTAGAAGTTGCTGGTAGGAAACCAACTCTTGGATGTTTTTAACAAATTATACTGTATGTATAAGTATATATAAAGTGACATTTGAATATAATATGACTAAAAGAGGCAAGTCTTTAAAGTTAGTTTCTGCTTTTAGGTTTCACTGCACACACTATGAAATGTTCTTTGTTAGCTTGTCTTTTAGGCTCTCTTGCTTTAATGTCTACTCTCCCTTCTGTTCCTGTGTGTCTTCACACATCAAGTGTACATTTCATGTTGATGCTGCATTCCTGCTTGCTGTTGCAGCATGTCATCCGTGCTTGGGGATCATTCATTCTGCTAATGTCCAGCCAACTCCTGACTTTGCCCCTCTCACATTTATTACAAAAAGGTTGAAAAAAGGGGCGTATCTAAGCGATGTTGGAGTCTTAAAAGGGAACTGCATTTTTTTCTTTTGTTGTCTATTGTTTACAATCAGTATGAGAGACAAAACAATGGATGTTATTGTTTTAATGCATTTTAAATATTAAATAAATGAGATCAAAAGTCCGCTTACAATGGAGCCTACTAGAGCCGCTCAATTGTGCCTAAAAAGCTATTTAAAAAAACATCCAAACACCTGCATTAGGGTTTTATATACCGTATTTTTTGGACTATAAGTCGCAGTTTTTTTCATAGTTTGGCCGGGAGTGCGACATACTCAGGAGCGACTTATGTGTGAAATTATTAACACATTAGCGTAAAATATCAAATAATATTATTTAGCTCATTCACGTAAGAGACTAGACGTATAAGATTTCATGGGATTTAGCGATTAGGAGTGACAGATTGTTTGGTAAACGTATAGCATGTTCTATATGTTATAGTTACTTGAATGACTCTTACCATAATATGTTACGTTAACATACCAGGCACGTTCTCAGTTGGTTATTTATGCCTCATATAACGTACACTTATTCAGCCTGTTGTTCACTATTCTTTATTTATTTTAAATTGCCTTTCAAATGTTTATTCTTGGTGTTGGCTTTTATCAAATACATTTTCCCAAACAATGCGACTTATACTCCAGTGCGACTTATAGGTTTTTTTCCTTCTTTATTATGCATTTTCGGCCGGTGCGACTTATACTCCGGTGCGACTTATACTCCGGTGCGACTTATACTCCGGTGCGACTTATACTCCGGAGCGACATAATGTACCGTATTTTTCGGACTATAAGTCGCAGTTTTTTTCATAGTTTGGCCAGGCTCCAGTGCGATTTATGTTTTTTTCCTTCTTTACTATGCATTTTCGGCAGGTGCGACTTATACTCCGGTGCGACTTATACTCCCAAAAATACAGTATGTACAGGTAAAAGCCAGTAAATTAGAATATTTTGAAAAACTTGATTTATTTCAGTAATTGCATTCAAAAGGTGTAACTTGTACATTATATTTATTCATTGCACACAGACTGATGCATTCAAATGTTTATTTCATTTAATTTTGATGATTTGAAGTGGCAACAAATGAAATCCAAAATTCCGTGTGTCACAAAATTAGAATATTACTTAAGGCTAATACAAAAAAGGGATTTTTAGAAATGTTGGCCAACTGAAAAGTATGAAAATGAAAAATATGAGCATGTACAATACTCAATACTTGGTTGGAGCTCCTTTTGCCTCAATTACTGCGTTAATGCGGCGTGGCATGGAGTCGATGAGTTTCTGGCACTGCTCAGGTGTTATGAGAGCCCAGGTTGCTCTGATAGTGGCCTTCAACTCTTCTGCGTTTTTGGGTCTGGCATTCTGCATCTTCCTTTTCACAATACCCCACATATTTTCTATGGGGCTAAGGTCAGGGGAGTTGGCGGGCCAATTTAGAACAGAAATACCATGGTCCGTAAACCAGGCACGGGTAGATTTTGCGCTGTGTGCAGGCGCCAAGTCCTGTTGGAACTTGAAATCTCCATCGCCATAGAGCAGGTCAGCAGCAGGAAGCATGAAGTGCTCTAAAACTTGCTGGTAGACGGCTGCGTTGACCCTGGATCTCAGGAAACAGAGTGGACCGACACCAGCAGATGACATGGCACCCCAAACCATCACCCAACCATGCAAATTTTGCATTTCCTTTGGAAATCGAGGTCCCAGAGTCTGGAGGAAGACAGGAGAGGCACAGGATCCACGTTGCCTGAAGTCTAGTGTAAAGTTTCCACCATCAGTGATGGTTTGGGGTGCCATGTCATCTGCTGGTGTCGGTCCACTCTGTTTCCTGAGATCCAGGGTCAACGCAGCCGTCTACCAGCAAGTTTTAGAGCACTTCATGCTTCCTGCTGCTGACCTGCTCTATTGAGATGGAGATTTCAAGTTCCAACAGGACTTGGCGCCTGCACACAGCGCAAAATCTACCCGTGCCTGGTTTACAGACCATGGTATTTCTGTTCTAAATTGGCCCGCCAACTCCCCTGACCTTAGCCCCATAGAAAATCTGTGGGGTATTGTGAAAAGGAAGATGCAGAATGCCAGACCCAAAAATGCAGAAGAGTTGAAGGCCACTATCAGAGCAACCTGGGCTCTCATAACACCTGAGCAGTGCCAGAAACTCATCGACTCCATGCCACGCTGCATTAACGCAGTAATTGAGGCAAAAGGAGCTCCAACCAAGTATTGAGTATTGTACATGCTCATATTTTTCATTTTCATACTTTTCAGTTGGCCAACATTTCTAAAAATCCCTTTTGTATTAGCCTTAAGTAATATTCTAATTTTGTGACACACGGAATTTTGGATTTTCATTTGTTGCCACTTCAAATCATCAAAATTAAATGAAATAAACATTTGAATGCATCAGTCTGTGTGCAATGAATAAATATAATGTACAAGTTACACCTTTTGAATGCAATTACTGAAATAAATCAAGTTTTTCTAAATATTCCAATTTACTGGCTTTTACCTGTGTGTGTGTGTGTGTGTGTGTGTGTGTGTGTGTGTGTGTGTGTGTGTGTGTGTGTGTGTGTGTGTGTGTGTGTGTGTGTGTGTGTGTGTGTGTGTGTGTGTGTGTGTGTGTGTGTGTGTGTGTGTGTGTGTGTGTGTGTGTGTGTGTGTGTGTGTGTGTGTGTGTGTGTGTGTGTGTGTGTGTGTGTGTGTGTGTGTGTGTGTGTGTGTGTATATGTATGTATGTATGTGTATATATATATATATATATATTTATTTATATATTTATTTATTTATATATAGTACAATCATTATGAGAGACATAACAATAGATGTTATTTTTTTTATGCATTCTAAATATTAGATAAATGAGGTCAAAAGTCCGCTTACAATGGAGCCTATTAGAGCCGCTCAATTGTGCCTAAAAAGCCATTTAAAAAAACACCTGGGTTTTATATACATGATGTAGGTATATACACAATTTAGGTACGGGCACATTTATAGTAACATTTAATATTTACGTATTTTTTTAATTTTAAGCATACGCAGCACATTAATTAAAAAAAAAAAAAATGCTCCACGATGTTTGCTTATTTTTTTCTTTATCACTTTGTGTTGTCCTGTAATGATGTGACGACTTGTCCAGGGTGTACCCCGCCTTCTGCCTAAATGCAGCTGGGATAGGCTCCAGCCACCCCGCGAACTTCAGGCCATGTCCACACAAACACAAGGAGTTTCAAAAACTCATATCCAAGGTTAAAATGTTCTCCATCCACACCGGTGTAGTTTCATAAGTGTTTATGTCTACACACAAATGCATACACTTGTTGTCATGCGCATTTTGTCCAATCAGAAGCCTGGGGAAAGCAGCAACAGCTGACTTGGTGGCATTACACCTTTTGTTATGTTTATTTTGATATACTTTAGACGTACAATGACATGTACATTATCTTTAAAACCAGCCTGCACGTACACAGAGCCCTGGGAACATTATGAGCGGTTTTTTTTAAAGTGTTTAAAGCGTGCATGCACACCTGTCCTGCTAAAATCCAACACTCATAGAATTATAGCATGTTTAATAAGTAACATGGTGATTTATTACATGTGCAGTGAAGTATACATTATTTCTAAAAATCAGCACGCACTAACGAGCCAAAGAAACCGTTTTGCATGTTTAAGTGCATAAAGTGCACAGACGGTAGCACTTATAATATCAATATCACTAATACTTCGTTAATATTCAAGTCATGAAATGTAAATGTAGTATTGTTGGCGTTTTTTGAATGGTTATTTATTGGATTTTATGGGCAGAATAGAGGACCTCCCATTGGCTTCGCTGTAAGCGGACTTTTATTCATTTAATATTAAGAATGTGGACGATAGACCTACAGTCTATGAAGTGATGCAGAATCTTTCTGTGTGTAGTGTTAGATTATGTTGTAATAGGTGACTATAGTGACGAGGACAGATGTCTGTTACCACCCATGTACTATGTGTGCTCCTGGTCCTTTGTAGTTGGTGGTTGGGTCATCAGCAGCACTCTTAATTTTGTACATGACAGTTGAGTTGACTGCTGGTTGTAGTTTTATTTGATTTGCGAAGCATATCGCAGAAGAAGCAGACCTTAAGATGCGTAATAATTATGTTCTGAGACGAATGCATTAGGCACGCTCTACTTGCATTTTTGTGGCATGCCTTTTTTTTTAAACTGTTGGTCAATACAACTGCTGGCTTTCCTGTTAGCAGCATGAGCCATAACTTTAAGAAATCCAGCATAGCTGCAGCTAATCTTGAGTTCAGCTGACTGATTTTGATGGTTTGCCTTTTATTTTTTGTATCATGATTATAATCAGAATAAAACTGTTATCAACAAACTTATTTGTGAACAGTTTCACAACGTTTTAAGACAGCAATAATATTATTATTCCCTTTTTAAAAAAACAAACAAAAATTAAAGCTGCAAGCAGCGATGAACGGGACCGACTTTGAGGGCTCATAAAATCCAAACAGGAGCAGTACTTAAAACTCTTTCATCAACTTTTAATCAGAAGGGTTCAATCTCTCTCCTGTGCTAATTTGAAGGCAACACGGGGGTTGTCAGTGTATGAAATATAGGTCTAAGTGAGACCTACATAGAGGTTTTTGTTTCATGTCTCTACGACATTCCTACTGGGAGTTAGCGCGGTAACAACACACAACAGCAGTCGTCAACGTTTTGGTCTACCGTAAAGCAGTTCGTCTGCCGTAAACAGCAATGTTGTGACACTCTTAAACAAGACAATACTGCCATCTCGTGCATTTGATGAAAGCACTTTTGTGCGTGCCACACATCAATGCATCATCAGAGAGGGTATTCAGCATGGTTAGAAAAATAGTGACAGAGAAAAGAACAAGGAGGGACAATTCAACCCTTAACTCAAAAAGTATACGGTATGTGTAAATAAATGAACACTGAAATTCAAGTATTTTTTATATATATATATATATATATATATATATATATATATATACACATACAATAAAAGAAATATATATTTATAGCTACAATTCACTGGAAGTCAAGTATTTCTTATATATATATATATATATATATATGAAATACTTGACTTGGTGAATTCTAGCTGTAAATATACTCCTCCCCTAATATTTTACTGAGATCATTTAGGACCAAAACCCTTAATACAAGTAAAACACTCTAACATAAAATCTGCTTAGTGAGCAGAATTATCTTATCAGACAGAAAATAAGCAAATATCACCCTTATTTGAGATATTTAATCTTACTTAGATTTCAGTTTTTGCAGTGTAAATCTCCCTTTTCTAAAAGCAGCAGATCTCTGCGGGTTAAACTAAACTGGCAGTGACTACTTGTTGTGCTGGAAGATGGTATGGCTCAGTGGGAAGGGTTGCAAGCAGTGAGAGAGGCTTTCTCCTCGGCTCCTATTGTGTCCAAGAGAGAGAGATGACCTTATAGGGAAACACTTTGTGGAGAAACCACCTACAGCACCATGCACGATGAATAGTGACCCTTCCCATCAGCACCCGCACCCTCCACTGGGATTCCAGACACCGTGGATAGTATGGCATTTGTGTGGTCTGCCAAATGTCCAGTGTCACTAAAGGGACTGTCCTTTGGCGAATGTTCATGGCTGTGATAAATGGTCTCATCTTGCTGACTGGGGGTGTTGGTGTTAGACACCCAAACTTCATATGCAGCTACAAGGGTGGTACGCGTTATCTCTGAAATGTACACTCCTTAATGGGTCTATGATGTGATACTAACACAGCAGTAATCATATAGCACTGCTTTTCATGGTCTCAGGATTAAACATCCTACAGGAGTAGGTTAGGTACTGCATTTTGACACGTTTTACTTTACTGAAATGCCTAATGATTCGTTAGCATGTGAAAAGTCTGTAAATCTAACTTTAAGGCATTTTTAATTTCACATCTTTATGCCAGCAGTCGTAACCATAACATTTAAAGGGGAACTGCACTTTTTGGGGGGATTTTGCCTATCGTTCACAATCCTTATGAAAGACAAGAAGACAACGTTTTTTTGTGTGGTTTTTTTTGCATTCTCGCATGTAAAAATCGGCTTGTTCTAGGTGGCTAGTGTGAAGAATGCATATATATATGTTTAAGAGTTATTTCTTTTTATTCATAGTCATGTTTGAATCGGCTAGTGTTTTTCCATTTGTACTCTTTCTATTTCTTATCTTATGTCCGCAAGTAAACTATGTGTGTTACCTTGAAGGCTTGCATTGTAGGAGATGGAATACTCCCCTTTGTCTTATCTGTAGTGGAACAATGAAGCCGTGTTCCTTCTCAGACAGGTGGGGGTCTTCTTCGTTTTGCAAGAAGTGGGCTCTTCCGTTCGAGTGTCAGAACAACTTAGGAAGTCGGTATGAATGTATTGGTCTAGGTCAGGGGTCGGCAACCCAAAATGTTGAAAGAGCCATATTGGACCAAAAATACAAAAACAAATCTGTCTGGAGCCGCAACAAATTAAAAGCCATATTACATACAGATAGTGTGTCATGAGATATACATTGAATTGAGATGACTTAAAGGAAACTAAATGACCTCAAATTATAGCTACAAATTAGGCATAATGATGCAATATGTACTTATAGCTAGCCTAAATAGCATGTTAGCATCGATTAGCTTGCAGTCTTGCAGTGACCAAATATGTCTGATTAGCACTCCACACAAGTCAATAACATCAACAAAACTCACCTTTTGTGCATTCATGCACAACGTTAAAAGTTTGGTGGACAAAATGAGACAGAAAAATAAGTGGCATAAAACACGTCCTCGAAAGTCGGAGAAAGTTATACATGTAAACAAACTACGGTGAGTTCAAGGACCGCCAAAATTAGTAGGACAAAACGGCGCTCGCCAAATACTTGAGTCAGTGAAGCATGTTTAATATAAACATTGTCCTTTATAACAATTAGGGAGGTTTGTGTCATGTTTGTCCTCCTACAGAAACCATATGAAAACAAAAAATATATTTTTTTCCCCTCATCTTTTTCCATTTTTCATACATTTTTGAAAAAGCTCCATAGAGCCACTCGGGCGGCACTAAAGAGCCGCATGCGGCTCTAGAGCCGCTGGTTGCCGACCCCTGGTCTAGGTGGTTCTCCTGAAACTTTCAGTAAATTTGATAATATTCCAAAACTGTCTTGAGGGTCCTTCTTACTCAGCATATATGTCATCGAAAGAACTTGGGATTGACCAGCAACTTAGATTCCCTTGGAGGAAGAACTGGTCCGACGCAACACTAGCAATGCACCTAATGGGAGCAATCAGGATTACCTCACTTTAGAAATGCATTCAAAAACCTGTCAACAATACTTCATTTACGTTCTGAAACCTGTATATTAACCAAGCTGTTGTTGTAAGAGCGAACGCGGAGAAACAAAAATGGTCGTCTTTTGTTGTCTATTAACAAGTCCGCCATGATTAGAACACACTTGCGTTTGTTTTCAGAAGTAGGAACACACATTGCCAAAAGTCAGGAGTGTGTTGCTATGGAAACGGAAATAAATGCGGAGGACATTAAAATTATCACAATATAGTAATTATTGTACACTACATATTTTTATGAACGTGTCTGTTACTACATTTTATATATATATATATATATATAATATGCACTTGCAGCGTTGTTGATGGAGAGTTTCGAAGTTGTTTTAGGGCAGTGGTTCTTAACCTGGGTTCGATCGAACCCCAGGGGTTCGGTGAGTCGGCCTCAGGGGTTCGGCGGAGGTCAAAACACACCCGACTCATCGTGTAAATACAAACTTCTCCCTATCGGCGTATTACGGATACGGCAACAGCTGACTGGTTTGCAGGTGTGTAATTTGTTGTGAGTTTATGCACTGTGTTGGTTTTGTTCTTTGAACAAGGTGATGTTCATGCACGCTTCATTTTATGCACCAGTAAAAAAACATGGTAACACTTTAGTATGGGGAACATATTCACCATTAATTAGTTGCTTATTAACATGCAAATTAGTAACATATTGTCTCTTAACTAGTCATTATTAAGTACTTATTAATGCCTTATTCGGCATGGCCTTATTATAACCCTAACCCTAACCAAATAACTCTAAATTAAGTCTTTATTACTTAGAATATGTTCCCCTAGTGTCCAAATAACTCTAAAGTAAGTCTTTATTACTTAAAATATGTTCCCCATACTAAAGTGTTACCAAAAACATAACTTTGTCTTGAATTTGAAAAAAAAAAAAAAAACATTTTATTTTTCACTAAAGAAGGGTTCGGTGAATGTGCATATGAAACTGGTGGGGTTCGGTACCTCCAACAAGGTTAAGAACCACTGTTTTAGAGGCTTTAAAAATTACAACGGTGGCTCCCATTGGCTGCATCTTCCAAGCGTTTGTTTATCTTCTTTAAACCCCTAAAGAATATAAAGAGATGTTTCTCATTGATTGTGAACGATGGGCAAAATAAATTTAAAAAAAATGCAGTTCCCCTTTAAAGATGGGTTATGTCAGAGATGGCATTCTGTTACTTTAAATGTAATTTGCTTATGTATTGTCTTTGTGGATTCACCTAACCTTTTTCTTACCCTGAATTACTCCTTGTTTACGTTACACACTTAATTTTGCTTCAGTCTAGCAAGCACTCTGTTGATTTTGACAAAAGGTACTGTGCTCTTGGTTGTTGTTCCCATGGCAATGGCAACACCATTATATGCTATGTGAAGGTTGAGCTGGCTGCTGCTTAAGATTCATAACGGCAAGAGGCTCAGCAGAGATCTCAAGGAGACTTATTGCGACAGTCAACAGAAGAGAGGAAGTTCTTTCAGTCCTCTGTACTTAAACTTCGGGTTTTTACAAACTATGTCATTTTTGGATCTTCACGGTTGAAATGTTGGAAAGTATATTTGTTCTGTCCTTTTGTGTGAACATTGGTTGTTCTGTTGCACAGCCTAAAGCGAAACATTTAAGTCAAATGCATTTACTGCATTAGTTAATGTACCTATAAAAAGTCCTTAGATTGACTTGTTTCTGCATGCATGTTTATAGTACACTGCTAGCTGTGTGCATTATGGCTGACTTCATTATTGTCACTTAAATGGATTATCATGTGGAATAGGCTTCATCACTCTTCCTGTATCCTTGTATGGATGTATGCATTTATGATTGGATCTAGTCAGGCACAAGCCACATTTGGATTTACGGTGCAAAGAAGCGAAATTTAAACAAACTTCACACCGCTACCAACAATGTTCCCTCTAAGGTGCGCGCCTGTGCAATTGCGCACTGCTCAAGCGTCCTCTGCGCACGGCAAATCTATGCCACGCACAAAATCAAATAAAAATTAAAGCTGCAAGCAGCGATGGACAAGACCGACTTTGACGGCACATAAAATCCAAACCGAAGCAGTAATTAAAACTCTTTGGTCAACTTTTAATCAGAAGGTTTCAATCTCTCTCCTGTGCTAGTTTGAAGCCGACACGACAAACGCGCTCAGAGGAGATAATGTTTGAAAATAGGTGACCTGTTTTTACAAAACTTTTGTTTTGAAGGGGGAATTGCAAACTTCCTGTTGATTTTTGCTGGGGGCTGTCAATATATGAAATGTAGGTCTACGTGAGACCTATATAGAGGGCTTTGTTTCATGCCTCTAAGACATTCCTACTGGAAGTTACAGGCAGTTTTGTCTGAGTTTTCTTCCTAGGAGCAGTTGTGTCTGTTTTCTTCCTAGGAGGCGCTAGAGCGCAATTTTGAGTTTTGGGGTTGGGCTTTTTTATTAGATGGCAATTTTTGCCAGTCCTGATGTGTGTGTCCATTTTGGAGAGTTTTGAAGCATGTTAAGGGGGTAAAATTACAGCTCAAAGAGGCAAAAGTGACTGTTTTTAGTAAACTTTTGTTTTGAAGGGGGAATTGCCAACTTCCTGTTGATTTTTGATGAAGGATGTCAATGTATCAAATCTAGGTCTAAATCAGACCTACATAGAGGTTTTTGTTTCATGTCTCTACGACATTCCTACTGGAAGTTACAAGCAGTTGTGTCTGTGTTTTTTCCTAGGGGACGCTAGAGCGCAATTTTGAGTTTTGGGGTTTGTTTTTTTGATTAGATGGCAATTTTTGCCAGTCCTGATGTGTGTCAAATATGGTGAGTTTTGAAGCATGTTAAGGGGTTCAAATTACAGCTCAAAGAGGCGGCAGAATAATAATAATAATAAAACGCACGAAATACAATAGGGTCCTCTGTCCCAAAGGGACATTGCGGTCCCTAAAAATAAGCGCATAACAATTTTCGACACGGACACGACAGAGAAAACAATTTTCGTCATCATTGTTCAAATATTGTAACGTTTGTCGAGACGCTTTGAGGACATGAATTCCATCGATCACTTTACTGAGCAAAACTCTTTATTGTCGGCCATAAACACATCACCAAAACCATACTTGCCAACCCTCCCGGATTTTCCGGGAGACTCCCGAAATTCAGCACCTCTCCCGAAAACCTCCCGGGACAAATTTTCTCCCGAAATTCAGGCGGACTCAGGTCCTCCACAATATAAAAAAGCGTACCTGCCCAATCACGTTATAACTATAGAATGATGGAGGGCGAGTTCTTGGTTTCTTATGTGGGTTTATTGTTAGGCAGTTTCATTAACGTCCTCCCAGCGTGGCAACAACACACAACAACAGCAGTCACTTTTTTGTATACCGTAAAGCAGTTCGTCTGCCGTAAACAGCAATGTTGTGACACTCTTACACAGGACAATACTGCCATCTAGTGCATTTGATGAAAGTACTATTGTGCGTGCCACACAGCAATGCATCATCAGAGTTCAGCATGGTTCGAAAAATAGTGACAGAGAATAGAACAAGGATGGACAATTCAACCCTTAACTCAACAATGAGTAGATGAGTGTTATGTGTGTGTATATGTGTAAATAAATGAACACTGAAATTCAAGTATTTATTTTATTTATATATATATATATATATATATATATATATATATATGAAATACTTGACATGGTGAATTCTAGCTGTAAATATACCACGCACCCCTCCCCCCACCTCCCGAAATCGGAGGTCTCAAGGTTGGCAAGTATGCCCAAAACATTAGTAAAAAAATGATATCTAGCAAAACTAGTCATTTTCTGCAGTACAAACCAGACCAAAAGCAACTTTGTTATAGCAATAGCAGCCGCTCGCTCTTTCTCACTTGCGCCAACACATGCACATATGGCACTTAGCCAGTGATGCGTTTACAGCCACACAAAAAGTCGGACAACTCCAACACCACACATAAAGTGTCATTCCAGGTTTTTACACTATGATTTACCAATCAAACATGTGCTTATTCTAGTGTCATTTATTAGGAATCTTAATTTATAAATATTAATCATGAAATGCTGTTAGTACATTAAATAAATACTAATAAAAATATATTTTTTTTACAAACAGGAAGTTGCAGGAATGTACACATGATCCCCTGCTTACATCTCATTGTGCAACATGTGAATGTTTTAATGGGAACTAAATGCAATGTCTGAAAGGGGTACAAATTATTTCCAAAGCAGGACCTCCACCCAGACAAACAAGTACACAGTTCATGAAAAACAATATTTGCTGTTATTGTCATTGTAAGTGGGCCTAAACACTTAAATTAGAAAATAACCTTGTGGAAATGACTGCTGTCATTTGATTATAATAATAAGAGAATGTTGTCTGTCTATCTGTGTTGGCCCTGCGATGAGGTGGGGACTTGTCCAGGGTGTACGCCGCCTTCCGCCCGAATGCAGCGGAGATAGGCTCCAACACCCCCCGCGACCCCGAAAGGGACAAGCGGTAGAAAATGGATGAATGGATGGAGATTGAACTTATTTAGTCAGGTTTGGGACAGGTGTGCTGCTGGTGTAGCCACAGTGTGCACGTCTGATGTTGCTCACATGGGCTCCACTCAATGCTCAGGGAGTTTTTGCGTTTGCTCACACACATGAAAAATTAGAGGGAACATTGGCTACCAAGTACAGTTTCATCTATTCTCGACCATTCATTTTTAGTTAGGTTGCTGTTTTAAGGAAGGCTGCTTTAGAAAGCTGTCACGTCGACTCTTCTG
Source organism: Nerophis lumbriciformis (assembly GCF_033978685.3). NCBI lineage: Eukaryota > Metazoa > Chordata > Actinopteri > Syngnathiformes > Syngnathidae > Nerophis > Nerophis lumbriciformis. Next base: position 17,441,481 of record NC_084559.2, read on the forward strand.
TGATGGCCCTCTTGACTTGACAGTACGTCACTCCTTTGTCCTGCTGCCATCAACACATGCACCCTGAGAAAGCCTGGCCGGCTTAAAGCACATGCTGTGCCCGAACACACGGCAGGGGCAGGTGCCAGTCAAAGCTGCCAGCTTATGTTGTGCCACGGCCTCACTTGCTGTTGAAAGGTCTATTTAAAAAGCACCTATGTGAGTCATATTGGGTGAAATGTATCATCAAGCCTGAACTCCGTGGACTCAGTCACCTGTTGGTGAACACGGAGGTGAAAAAGTATGGATGGCTGATATGTTTGGACCGCTACCAAAGCAGGATGTTGATACAAAAAGACAGCTGATATACGCGTGCTTCTTCAGAGCGAGCCTGTAGAGTAAACACTACCCCTGGTTAGTGTTTTGAAAAAAAAGAGAATACGCCGTTACAAAATCTACTCCTTTTTTTTTCTCTGCGATCTTAAAATTGATGAAGTACTTGAAGACAGGAAGTGTTGCATAATCACCAAAGAGTAGGACTAAAGGCTTGTAAGAAAACATTGTCTAAATCAGTGGTTCTTAACCTTGTTGGAGGTACCGAACACCACCAGTTTCATATGCACATTCACCGAACCCTTCTTTTGTAAAAAAATAATAATAATTTTTTCAAATTCAAGACAAAGTTATATGTTTTTGGTAACACTTTAGTATGGAGAACATATTCTAAGTAATAGACTTAATTTAGAGTTATTTGGTTAGAGTTACACTGCAAAAAGTCAGTGTTCAAAAACAAGAACAAAAAAAATACAAAAATGAGGTGTATTTTATTTGAACTAAGCAAAATTATCTGCCAATAGAACAAGAAAATTTGGCTTGTCAAGACTTTCCAAAAGCTAACTTCAATGAACCCAAAAATACTTTAAAATAAGTATATTCTCACTAATAATGAGTGCACTTTTCTTGGTAGAAAAAAAAAAAAGAGACCTTTTTGCTCAATATGTAGAAAAATATTCTTAAATTAAGTAAATGCTAGTGCCATTATCTTGACATAATGATATGCGCTCAGCATCATGTTTCTTGAAACCAGCAAACTTATACTAAAAACGAAGGCAACCGCTTGTTACTCTCGGGGTCTCCTAGCCGCTCAGGCAAGTCATATTGTCTAAAAATGCATTTTTCCATCGATAACATGACATCATCGCGCCAAGTCAATTAGCGCGCATATATACAGCCCAGCCCCCGGGCAAACATTTTTTAATTGTAATTTTGAAGAATTCACCTGAATGTGCATAAATTATTTCTGTTCAAAATTGTTAGAAATGTCACATGTTAAATGTTTAAATATTAACAGTTTACTGTACTGTGCCAACTGTACTACTTTTGTGAGTACGTATTTTCTCTTGTTCCATTGAAAATTATACAGAAAAGTCTATTTGGCTGTCATCCGTTTTAATTATGAGACACAATTGTGTCAAAGCAATGTTTTTTTTCATGCTTGAAATAAGAAATTATTACATTAAAAATGTAGTTTTATACTTGTGAGTGTTGATGACACAGCTTTGCAACAGTTGATATTCTAGTTTCAAGCATGTTTTACTCAATATAGGTCATCAAATCTCAGCAACAGGCTGTAATATCTTACTGAGATCATTTAGGACCAAAACCCTTAAAACAAGTAAAACACTATAACATAACATTTGCTTAGTGAGAAGAATTATCTTATTAGACAGAAAATAAGCAAATATCACCCTTATTTGAGATATTTAATCTTACTTAGATTTCAGTTTTTGCAGTGTAGGGTCAGGGTTAGAGGGTTAGGGTTATAATAAGGCCATGCCAAATAAGGCATTAATAAGTACTTAATAATGACTAGTTAAGAGCCAATATGTTACTAATTTGCATGTTAATAAGCAACTAATTAATGGTGAATATGTTCCCCATACTAAAGTGTTGCCATGTTTTTTTACTGGTGCATAAAATGAAGCGTGCATGAACATCACCTTGTTCGAACAACGAAACAAACACAGTGCATAAACTCACAACAAATTACACACCTGCAAACCAGTCAGCTGTTGCCGTATCCATAATACGCCGATAGGGAGAAGTTTGTATTTACACGATGAGTCGGGTGTGTTTTGACCTCCGCCGAACCCCTGAGGCCGACTCACCGAACCCCTAGGGTTCGATCGAACCCAGGTTAAGAACCACTGGTCTAAATGAATTGCATGTTAGAGTTATTTAGCTAATTTGTGCAGTATATCTTAATGTGTATAGATCAGTGGTTCTTAACCTGGGTTCGATCGAACCCTAGAGGTTCGGTGAGTCGGGCTCAGTGGTTCGGCGGAGGTCAAGACACACCCGACTCATCGTGTAAATAAAAACTTCTCCCTATCGGCGTATTACGGATACGGCAACAGCAGAAGTCACACTGATTTGCAGGTGTGTAATTTGTTGTGAGTTTACACTGTGTTGGTTTTGTTCTTTGAACAAGGTGATGTTCATGCACGCTTCATTTTGTGCACCAGTAAAAAAACATGGTAACACTTTAGTATGGGGAACATATTCACCATTAATTAGTTGCTTATTAACATGCAAATTAGTAACATATTGGCTCTTAACTAGTCATTATTAAGTACTTATTAATGCCTTATTTGGCATGGCCTTATTATAAGCCTAACCCTAACCAAATAACTCTAAATTAAGTCTTTGTTACTTAGAATATGTTCCCCTAGTGTCCAAAAAAACTCTAAATTAAGTGTTTGTTACTTAGAATATGTTCCCCATACTAAAGTGTTACCAAAAGTATATAACTTTGTCTTGAATTTGAAAAAAAACAAAACATTTTATTTTTCACTAAAGTGATGCGCATATGAAACTGGTGGGGTTCGGTACCTCCAACAAGGTTAAGAACCACTGTTCTAGATTATATGCATCAGAGAAATCAGTGTTGGTAGCGTGACCTTCTCTGAAATTAAGCTTCCCGTAGTTCCATGTTCGAATGCTACTGTGTCGGTGGTTCTGAGAAGTACCGGCCGTTTGGATTGGACGGCGACTGCTGACAGATCCACTTTTGTCAGGACACTTGCTGTATTGGGTTAAACAATCATTTAATTTCTACAAGGGGTTAGAAGTGAAGCAGCAATCCCTTGCATTCAAGTGCACATAAGTGTAAAAAGGATTAAAACAGACAGTGACAGCAGTTGTTGAAGAAAAAAAAAAAAAACACCGGCCTGTTCGCCGAATGTATTATGTTTTGTATTCTAAGTATCTAGTAGAGGGGATTGTCCTTTTGGTCTTCCTGTGTTGTCACAGTGATGTGGAAACAGCTGCCATCATGCAGCCACATTTAAACCTGATAAGAGCATTGGGGAAGATATTGGAATACTTTTTCCATTTTTGGCTTCATGCATTGTAGGTCCTGATGCTATTTTCCTTTCTCTAAAGGGCACACGCACGTTTAATATTACAATATGTATATATAGTTTCCCTAGATGGCAGCGGTCTGGTACTCTACTGTACTGTCTTGATGTATATATGTCTTTTAAGCATCCTTGCAGATGTGTGTCCTAAATAAAGCCAAGTACCATTTTTATGAATATATGCTTATAGCCCGAACTTAAGCTGGTTCCCCAGTTTTGCGTTATGTAGCTGAATTGGGTCACCACAATTCCGATGTATCCAAATTGGTCTTTTCCTTTGAGACAACCCATATATGGCACACAAGTCTTCCATTTCCTCCTCTTTTTTGTCTCTTTCTCCTTTCCTACAGGGATGTCAGTACAGTCCTACGACCTTGTGACAACACTCTTCTTTGCTCTGCTTCCTCTATAGATTACACCGCCCAGTTCATACATGCCTATTTTAAGCTCACAGCAACTAAATGTTCACACATACAATAACACTATTCGCGATTATTTTCACTTGGGAACCTGTGCCTGATGTTTTTTATGCTGACATGTTTTGTTTGGTTTCAGTTGGAGATAAAGTGCCTGCTGATATCCGTATCTGTTCAATCAAATCAACAACCTTGAGGGTTGACCAGTCCATTCTCACTGGTAAGTCGATAAACAGCTTTCATTAAGCAAGGTATGTGTTGAAATCTATTTCCAACCTACGTTTTGTTTACCGCCACCTTGTTAGTTCTTTCGATCTGAGGAAGGAAACATTGTATACAATTTAAAACTCTATTCTGAAAATGTTCAAGACAGTGTACATTCAAACACATGCAGCTTTTTCAATAGAAATAAGAGCATAGTCACAATCATTATCAGTTTAGACTAGATTAAGTAGAACTTTATTGATCCATTGGTGTCTGCCCTCAGGGAAATTTAGGTTCCGGTATTCCTCGGGCATTGAATTGACCGTGATTGGACTGTTCAGTCTAAAGCTGTCGTATCCAGTTTTTGAGCATGAACTGACAAAGCCTTCTCGAATGAGACTATGAAATTAAATATCTTCTAAGACAACCTGAACAGTCCACTTGCAATTGGTTTAATGACCTGGATCAGGGGTCGGCAACCCGCGGCTCCGGAGCGGCATGCGGCTCTTTGATCACTCTGTTGCGGCTCAGCAGCTCACTTGCTGAACCCCCCAATTTCCCCGTGAGACTTCCGGATTTTAGTGCCTCTCGCAGAAAACTCCCGGGAATAATATTCACCGATTTTCACCCTTACGGCTATAATAAAGGCGTGCCATGATGGTACACATTTGGCGCCCTCTACAGTCTGTATTAATAGCGTGCCAGCCCAACACTTGTTATACAATATACATCTTCTGCTTGCACACGTAAATGACAGCAAGGCATACTTGGTCAACAGCCACACACTGACGGTGGCCATATAAAACAACTTTAACACTCTTACTAATAATGCGCCACACTTTGAACCAAAACCAAACAAGAATGACAAACACATTTCGGGAGAACATCTGCACCTTAACATAACATAAACACAACAGAACAAATACCCAGAATCCCATGCAGCCCTAACTCTTCCGGGCTACATTATACACCCCTGCTACCACCTAACCCCCCCACACCCCCACCCTCTGTGCGTCGGTTGAGGTGGGCGGGGTTTGGTAGCGGGGGGTGTATAATGTATCCCGGAAGAGTTAGGGCTGCATGGGATTCTGGGTATTTGTCCTGTTGTGTTTGTTGTGTTACGGTGCAGATGTTCTCCCGAAATTTGTTAGTCATTCTTGTTTGGTGTGGGTTCACAGTGTGGCGCATTATTAGTAAGAGTGTTAAAGTTTTTTTTTTTTTATACCACCACCGTCAGTGTGACCTGTGTGGTTGTTGACCAAGTATGCCTTGCTGTCACCTACGTGAGCAAGCGGAAGCCCCATATAAAAAGTGGTTAATCAGGCACTCTGGCTGTAGTGGGTTCTATATGCTGTACCATCACGGCGCGCATGACGCTGAGCCATTCATTTAAAACCCGCGTGCCGCACCAGCTTTCAAATTCCACATAAAGGTGTGGGCAGCGTGTCTGAGACCCCTGGTTTATACAAAGCAAATAAAAAAACTTTGTATACAGTGTTATTTCATTTGAAATTTCAAAAAAAATTTTGCGGCTCCCATTGTTTTCTATAATTTTTGAAACTGGTCAAAATGGCTCTTTGACTGGTAAAGGTTGCCGACCCCTGACCTGGATGAATAAGAATATTTACAGAACACAACAGTAACACAAATAACAGCAAAGCACGCTGAGTAAAAAAAAGCATAAATTAAAGAGAGAAATAAAGTATGATTAGTTGTCAGTTTAGCATGTTCGGCAACATATGAAAATAAAACAGTCTTAGTAAAATACAAGATTATATCAAGTGACCACTGTATGAATCTGAGATCTTCTCTGCTGTCTTAACGAGACACTTTGTCTTTTGCAGGGGAGTCTGTCTCTGTCATCAAACACACAGACCCTGTGCCCGACCCTCGTGCTGTCAATCAAGACAAGAAGAACATGCTCTTCTCTGTAAGTCTAGTTTTTTACCAACCGTGACTATTTACATTGTTTTATAAGTCGAAATCCTGGGGAAAAATATATTCTTACTTATTTCAGGGTACCAACATTGCTGCTGGGAAGGCTGTGGGTGTGGCTGTGGCCACAGGTGTCAACACAGAGATTGGTAAGATCCGTGATGAGATGGCGGCCACTGAGCAGGACAAGACACCCCTGCAACAGAAATTGGATGAGTTTGGCGAACAGCTGTCCAAGGTCATTTCCCTCATTTGCATTGCGGTATGGATCATCAACATCGGCCATTTCAATGACCCCGTGCACGGAGGCTCGTGGATCCGTGGGGCTGTCTACTATTTCAAGATCGCTGTGGCACTGGCTGTGGCCGCCATCCCTGAAGGTCTCCCTGCTGTCATCACCACCTGTTTGGCTCTGGGCACCCGCCGCATGGCCAAGAAAAATGCCATTGTCCGAAGTTTGCCCTCTGTGGAAACACTGGGCTGCACATCTGTCATTTGTTCTGACAAGACCGGAACTCTGACCACCAATCAAATGTCTGTCTGCAGAGTAAGTCTCACACAATATGCACTGCCTTCTCGGTTGTCTAGTTGTTTGAATAGGGTGACGGACGCTTGCTCTGTGCAAACATCGTTCTTTTGTGACCATGTTTTCAGGTTGTATAGCTTGAAGGCAACATGGGGGAGTTTGTCTTCACTTGCATTAAGCCGTTGGAAGACTTGTACCTGTTGTGTAACTGACCTTGCGTCATCAAGTTGTAAAGCAGCCAATGTGTAGCCTCTTTAAAATAAGCATGTCATGTTGCAATTGCCATTTATGTAAGTTTAAAACTCTTTTTGGCCTGCTCAATAATTCACATAATCTTAAATGTACAAATCAGGGCACTGAATCATTTACAAATGTACAGTTTCAATTTTGTCTTGAGATATTTTACTTGTTTTCCAAGCCCTCGGACTTAGAGCATTTATATCTTTAAGGTTATGACCGGTCACAACATACATCCCACAATAATGGTTTCACTCTATTGTGGTGCAAAAAGCCAGTTAAGATACAATGGCGTCTCAAAAGTGTTGTTTTCTAAGTAGGTGTGTAATGATTGATCGATATATCAATAGATCAATTTATATTCCTAAATTTTAAGTATATTGATCGATGCTCGGCAAGTTTGCCTTCCAAGGGATGATAGATTGTTTTAAAAGAGAATCGATCTACAAACCCCGTTTCCATATGAGTTGGGAAATTGTGTTAGATGTAAATATAAACGGAATACAATGATTTGCAAATCCTTTTCAACCCATATTCAATTGAATGCACTACAAAGACAAGATATTTGATGTTCAAACTCCATTAACTTTATTATTTTTTGCAAATAATAATTAACTTAGAATTTCATGGCTGCAACACGTGCCAAAGTAGTTGGGAAAGGGCATGTTCACCACTGTGTTACATGGCCTTTCCTTTTAACAACACTCAGTAAACGTTTGGGAACTGAGGAGACACATTTTTTAAGCTTCTCAGGTGGATTTCTTTCCCATTCTTGCTTGATGTACAGTTTAAGTTGTTCAACAGTCCGGGGGTCTCCGTTGTGGTATTTTAGGCTTCATAATGCGCCACACATTTTCAATGGGAGACAGGTCTGGACTACAGGCAGGCCTGTCTAGTACCCGCACTCTTTTACTATGAAGCCACGTTGATGTAACACGTGGCTTGGCATTGTCTTGCTGAAATAAGCAGGGGCGTCCATGGTAACACTGCTTGGATGGCAACATATGTTGCTCCAAAACCTGTATGTACCTTTCAGCATTAATGGCGCCTTCACAGATGTGTAAGTTACCCATGTCTTGGGCACTAATACACCCCCATACCATCACAGATGCTGGCTTTTCAACTTTGCGCCTATAACAATCGGGATGGTTCTTTTCCTCTTCGGTCCGGAGGACACGACGTCCACAGTTTCCAAAAACAATTTGAAATGTGGACTCGTCAGACCACAGAACACTTTTCCACTTTGTATCAGTCCATCTTAGATGAGCTCAGGCCCAGCGAAGCCGACGGCGTTTCTGGGTGTTGTTGATAAACGGTTTTCGCCTTGCATAGGAGAGTTTTAACTTGCACTTACAGATGTAGTGACCAACTGTAGTTACTGACAATGGGTTTCTGAAGTGTTCCTGAGCCCATGTGGTGATATCCTTTACACACTGATGTCGCTTGTTGATGCAGTACAGCCTGAGGGATCGAAGGTCACGGGCTTAGCTGCTTACGTGCAGTGATTTCTCCAGATTCTCTGAACCCTTTGATGATATTACGGACCGTAGATGGTGAAATCCCTAAATTCCTTGCAATAGCTGGTTGAGAAAGGTTTTTCTTAAACTGTTCAACAATTTGCTCACGCATTTGTTGACAAAGTGGTGACCCTCGCCCCATCCTTGTTTGTGAATGACTGAGCATTTCATGGAATCTACTTTTATACCCAATCATGGCACCCACCTGTTCCCAATTTGCCTGTTCACCTGTGGGATGTTCCAAATAAGTGTTTGATGAGCATTCCTCAACTTTATCAGTATTTATTGACACCTTTCCCAACTTCTTTGTCACGTGTTGCTGGCATCAAATTCTAAAATTAATGATTATTTGCAACAACAAAAAAATGTTTATCAGTTTGAAAATCAAATATGTTGTCTTTGTAGCATAATCAACTGAAAATAATTTGCAAATCATTGTATTCCGTTTATATTTACATCTAACACAATTTCCCAACTCATATGGAAACAGGGTTTGTATTTTATCGATACTAGAAAAAGGAAAACATTGGATTAAAGAACGGCAGACTTTATATGAAGTTTGGCACTTTTACAAATAAAGGCATTAAATCTGTGACGTCATCAAAACCTAAATGGCGGATATCTACGGTGGTCGAGAAAGGTCATAACAAGTGCAACAACTGCAAACACCACAAGACAATATCATTGATTACAACTTTCAGCTACAGCACGATTACAAAAGCCACGATAAAGAAAAACGACACAACACAACGGAACTTTAAGCCAACCGAAGTGACAGTGGCGACTCACTGATTCCAGAGCACAAGCAGAAGTCATTTAATCAGAAACAAATATAGGAGATGGTTCAAGGAGGCTTCGGAAATTAGGACGCGTATGCTAATTCACCTGGGACACTGTCTGTCATCGGCGACGTCAGGGCGGAGAAAAGATCATGTATGACCCGGTCGGGGAACTTTTATTTAGCAGGTAGATCTACTGTTAAAATGTTGGTTACTGTACTTTTATTGAAAATTGCTTGAATATTGAAAATGTTTCCTCCTTGTTAATTCAACCTAAAGTGTTAGTTGCACCATAATCACATGAGATGTGAATGCATTGGCCATTAGTAGTTTACCGTATTTTTCAGACTATAAGTCGCAGTTTTTTTCATAGTTTGGCCGGGGGTGCGACTTATACTCAGGAGCGACTTATGTGTGAAATTATTAACACATTACCGTAAAATATCAAATAATATTATTTATCTCATTCACGTAAGAGACTAGACGTATAAGATTTCATGGGATTTAGCGATTAGGAGTGACAGATTGTTTGGTAAAGGTATAGCATGTTCTATATGTTATAGTTATTTGAATGACTCTTACCATAATATGTTACGTTAACATACCAGGCACGTTCTCAGTTGGTTATTTATGCCTCATATAACGTACACTTATTCAGCCTGTTGTTCACTATTCTTTATTTATTTTAAATTGCCTTTCAAATGTCTATTCTTGGTGTTGGCTTTTATCAAATACATTTCCCCCAAAAATGCGACTTATATATATTTTTTTCTTTCTTTATTATGCATTTCCGGCCGGTGCGATTTATACTCCGGAGCGACTTATACTCCGAAAAATACGGTACTTGCTTGTTTGTATCCATAATTCATTTATCTAATTCCTTTACCAGGAATATAGGAAACTTTACCCGTAGTGTCCAGTATCCATTATTTATTTCACAGTTACACTGGTAGATTTTATTTATTTTTTGCTAAAAAGTTACTGAATCGTTTGGGATCATATAAAAAAAATTTTCAAATGACATTATCCCTGGATCCTATCGGCAACCGCAAATATCGAATCAAATTGAATCGTTGTTAAAATGAATTGTTACAACTAGAGATGTCCGATAATATCGGCCTATAAATGCTTTAAAATGTAATATCGGAAATTATCGGTATCGGTTTCAAAAAGTTAAATTAATGACTTTTTAAAACGCCGCTGTACGCAGCGGTACATATCCGGTAAAACACGAACGTAGGCACTCTGGACTGAAGCTGTGTGCCTTCATTGTTTTTGTAGCTGTTGTTTTGAGGCATGTTTAAATAAAAAAAATTTAAAAAAATAATGCACTTTGTGAAAGTCAAAGTATAGTATTTCCCATAGTTGTAGTGGGTATCAGGATTATCACAGGGAAAGCATGTCCCAAATTCCAAGCTGCTGTTTTGAGGCATGTTAAAAAAAAATAATGCACTTTGTGACTTCAATAATAAATATGGCAGTGCCATGTTGGCATTTTTTTTCCATAACTGGAGTTGAAGTTGTTCTCTTGTTTTGGAAAACCTTGTTTTTGATTGATTGATTTGAGACTTGTATTAGTAGATTGCACAGTACAGTACATATTCCGTACAATTGACCACTAAATGGTAACACCCCAATAAGTTTTTCCACTTGTTTAAGTCGGGGTCCACGTTAATCAATTCATGGTAAAGTTACATTATTTAATGCATCCAGCGGGACATCACAACAAAATTAGGCATAATAATGTGTTAATTCCACGACTGTATACCGTATTTTCCGCACCATAAGGCGCCCTGGGTTAAAAGCCGCGCCTTCAATGAACGGCATATTTCAAAACTTTGTCCACCTATAAGCCGCCCGGTGTTGTAAGCCGCATCTAACTGCGCTAAAGGAATGTCAAAAAAACAGTCAGATAGGTCAGTCAAACTTTAATAATATATTAAAACCCAGCGTTCTAACAACTCTGTTCACTCCCAAAATGTACGCAAATGTGCAATCACAAACATACGTATATCAACATGGACAGAGCTGCGTGAAAAAAGCCACCCGGCCTCTTCGCGTAAACTTAAACTTACCTTAACCACTCGCTCATCTTTTCTTCATCCATCCCTTCGAGTTAGCTTTTATGATGACGCCGGCTGGAAAGGTCTCTTTTGGCAAGGTCTTCCTTTTGAATATCACCATGGGTGGAAGTTTCTGGCCATTAGCATGGCAAGCTAGAACCACAGTGAAGGATGACTTCTCATTCCCTGTGGTGCGAATATTCACCGTACGTGCTCCCGTTCCACAGTGCGGTTCACAGGAATATCAGTTGCTGTGAAATAGTAATCCGTGTGCGGATGGAGAGATTGCGTCTTTTCATGAACCGGATCCCTGTCGTTTAGTAGGAGCCATTTTGTGGTCTTTACAGATGTAAACACACAAAGGAAATGAAACGTACGGTGATATCCGCGCGCTTTTTCTTCTTCTACGCGGGCGGGTGGTTGCTTACAGTAGAAGAAGAAGCGCTTCCTGTTCTATGGGGGCGGGTGCTTACCTTGGCGGTTGCTTGCGTAGAAGAAGAAGCGCTTCCTGTTCTACCGGGAAAAAAGATGGCGGCTGTTTACCGAAGTTGCGAGACCGAAACTTTATGAAAATGAATCTTAATATTTATCCATATATATAAAGCGCACCGGGTTAAAAGCCGCACTGTCAGCTTTTGAGTAAATTTGTGGTTTTTAGGTGCGGCTAATAGTGCGGAAAATACGGTATATCTGTATCGGTTGATATTAGAATCGGTAATTAAGAGTTGGACAGTATGGGATATCTGCAAAAAAGACATCTCTAGTTACAACCCCTAATTCCAAGACAATCTGAACAGTCCAGTTGCGATTGATTCAATACCCTAAAAATACCATAACTTGGATGAATAAGAATATTTACAAGCACACATTTAATCATTGTATGTTTCTATTAAAAAAACAATTTACGTAACATCCTGTTAACAATAAATTAGAAATTTGTGGCCTTTGCTTCATCCTTGGATGGGTAAAAATAACTCTCTACTCTACCTGTTTATCAGGTTGGATCAAAAAAGGATCATTCTACATCATGTTTCTATTAGTATCCTTAATCAGTTATTTTCTCATGAGCCACGTTGCTACCATTAGTTATAGTAATCAGTTTATTGTTATCTCTTCAATGTTAGTGTAATGTGCGTGTGAGCAGGAAGATAAACAACTTCCCTTGTGAAGAAGCCTGGCACCACCGTTTCTTGCTTTAAGGCAGAACATCTCTCCTTCCATGGGGACTCTGTTACCGGACTGTGTGTTTACACGAGGGGTGGAACTAAACAATCCAAAGGAGACATGCTAAAACGAGCTCTGCTTATTAAAGCCCATTTGGGATTTTTCTATGGCTTCTGCTGCCACCTGCTGCCTTCAACGCTAATTTCTTCAAATGCTGCTTCGTTGTGAGTGTTGTGATGGTAAAATGTTTTTTTAATCCTCAGATGTTCATCGTCAACAAAGCTGAAGGTGACAGCTTCTCGCTGGGAGAGTTTACCATCACAGGTTCTACCTATGCACCTGAGGGAGACGTGTGAGTATTATGAGGCAAACAACAATTAATGGACATGGAAAGTCGATTTGGAGAATTTGTGGTGATTAAATTCTTTACATTTCTGAAGATACCAGGATGGTAAACCAGTGAGGTCCTCCCAGTATGATGCCCTGGTTGAACTGGCCACCATCTGTGCCCTGTGTAATGACTCATCCCTGGACTTCAATGAGGTCTGTAATTCACTCCACTTGTTTTATGATTGTATTTTTTTTAAATTCAAATCTGGATAATTAAAAGGGGTAAAGACGTGACACACATTTATGAATGGTTCCAGTACTCTTATGTATTAATTGTGTTGATATGTTTAAGTTTTAAGCAGGTTCCTATACTGTGGGTTAGTGAAGGCATTGGTAGCTTCTTAGCAAGCATTATTCATTAACTGGCAATAAATATTACTGGTAAATAAACTATTAAAGGTTACAAGCATCAGAAGAAGAATTAGGTGCGGATTGACAACAGCCAGCCACAAGAATATGAATAATTAGGCGAGGGATGCGCAGTCTTTAGAATAAGAGGTTTACCTTTTTTTTTTCTTGGCCTATATTTTGCATTTATTTATACATATTACAATGTTTCTGGTCGTTTTTACTCCTGCATTAATTTATTTAGCTTTATTCGTATGTATTGTATTTCTTATTTTATAGGTGTATTAGCCCAATTGCCGTATTTTCCGCACAAACCAGGCTTAAACTCTTTGTCATCAGTCATATCAACAGCAGCCCTCTCACCTACACCAACACACGCATGCATGGCACTAAGCCACTGATGCGTTTATGGCCACACAAAAAGTCGGAAAACTCCAACACCACACAAAGTGTAAATTCTAGGTTTTTACTCTGACTCCTCAATCAGATGTGTGTTTATTCTACGGTCATTTCTTAAGAATATTAATTTATGGATATTACTGATGAAATGTTGTGACTAGATTACAGAAATGCCAATAAAAACACACATTTTACAGACAAAGTTACATGATGTACACTTTATCCCATGCTTACATCTAATAGTGCAGCATAAAAATGTTTTAAGGGGAACAAAAAAAAACTGAAATCTAAGTAAGATTAAATATCTCAAATAAGGGTAATATTTGCTTATTTTATGTCTGATAAGATAATTCTTCTCACTAAGCAGATTTTATGTTAGAGTGTTTTACTTGTTTTAAGTTGGAGTGTTTTACTTGTTTTAAGTGTTTTGGTCCTCAATTATCTCAGTAAGATATTACAGCTTGTTGCTGAGATTTGATGACCTATATTGAGTAAAACATGCTTGAAACTAGAATATCAACTGTTGCAAAGCTTTGTCAAAAACACTCACAAGTATAAAACTACTTTTTTAAAGTAATAATTTCTTATTTCAAGCATGAAAAAAAAAATTATGACTTTGACACAATTGTGTCTCATAATTAAAACAGATGACAGCCAAATCAAATCAACTCAAATCAACTTTATTTATAGAGCACATTTAAAATTTACCACAGGGGTAGCCAAAGTGCTGTACAATGGACAGGTTAAAAGATAAAACGAGTACCGAGCAAACACAACACAACACAAACAGAACACGATAAAAAAATAAATAATTAAAATAGAATTAATAAAAACATAAAAACATAAAAACAGGATCACAGCAGGTGTATTATGGGGCGCCATTGCAGGATGGATATCACTCAGTGTTAAAAGCCATGGAATAAAAGTATGTTTTTAAGAGAGATTTAAAAACAGGAAGAGAGGAGGCTTGTCTAACACTCAGGGGTAGGTCGTTCCAGAGCTTGGGAGCAGCAACGGCGAAAGCTCTGTCACCTCTAAGCTTCAGCCTTGTGTCAGGGACCGTCAACAGCAGCTGATCGGCTGATCTTAAGGATCGGGTGGGGCAGTAAGGCTGAAGGAGGTCGGAGAGATAGGTTGGCGCGAGGTTGTTTAGACATTTAAAAACAAATAAAAGGAGTTTAAAATGTATTCGGTAACGCACAGGGAGCCAGTGAAGGGACGCTAAAATAGGGGTGATGTGCTCACGTCTGCGGGTCTGTGTTAGCAGACGAGCAGCAGAGTTCTGCACGAGCTGCAGGCGGGTGAGGGAGGCCTGGCTAATGCCAACATACAGGGCATTACAATAATCAAGACGAGTCGAGATAAAAGCGTGGATTAATTTCTCAAGATCATGTCTTGATAGAAGCGGTTTCACTTTCGCTATTTGGCGTAATTGATAAAAGCTTTTTTGAACGACGCTGCTGATTTGTTTTTCGAATTTAAAATCTGAGTCAAACTTTACCCCCAGGTTTGTGACACAGTCGCTGAGATACGGGGTCAAATGGACATTGCGGTTTTATTTTCAATGGAACAATAGAAAATACGTACTCATACAGTCGTACAGTTGGCACAGTACAGTAAACTGACAGTTAATATTTAAACATTTAACATTTCAAACGGTTTTGAACAGATATAGTTCATGCACATTCAGATAAGTTCTTCAAAATTACAATTAAATTTTTTTTGGCCGGGGGCCGGGCTGTATATATGCACACTAATTGACTGAAAGAGCACGCACTTGGCGCGATGATGTCATGTTATCCATGGAAAAATGCATTTTTAGACAATATGATTTGCCTGAGCGGCTAGGAGACCCCGAGAGTAACAATCGGTTGCCTTGTTGCCTTTCCATTAAGAACAATAAATTAGTTTTTAGTATAAGTTTGCTGGTTTCAAGAAATGTAATGCCGAGCGCATATCATTATGTCAAGATAATGGCTCTAGCATTTACTTAATTTAAGAATATTTTTCAACATATTCAGCAAAAAGGTCTCCTTTTTTTTTTTTTCTACCAAGAAAAGTGCACTTGTTATTAGTGAGAATATACTTATTTTAAAGGTATTTTTGGGTTCATTGAGGTTAGCTCATTTTACTTGTTTTGGAAAGTCTTGACAAGCCAAATTTTCTTGTTCTATCGGCAGATAATTTTGCTTAGTACAAGTAAAATACCCCTCATTTTTGTTTTTGTTTTTCTTGTTTTTGAACACTGACTTTTTGCAGTACTCATGAAATGTTACATCTAATAGTGCAACATAAAAAATGTTTTAAGGGGAACAAAATGTGATCTCTGAGGCGTACAGTACTAGTACATAGCTCATGAAAATGACTGCTGTCATTTGATTATTATAATAAAACATTTAACTTGTTGTTCTGTCAGTTTTGGAACTGGTGTGATACTGGTATGGCCACAGTCTGATGTTGCTCACATGTGTTCCACTAAATGTTCAGGGAGTTTTTGCGTTTGCTCACACTGCAAAGAGTCATTGTTCAAAAACAAGAAGAAAAAAATACAAAAATGAAGGGTATTTTATTTGAACTAAGCAAAATTATCTGCCAATAGAACAAGAAAATGTGGCTTGTCAAGACTTTCCAAAACAAGTCAAATTAGCTAACCTCAATGAACCCAAAAATACCTTAAAATAAGAATATTCTCACTAATAACAACTGTACTACTATATGAGTATGTATTTTATATTGTTTCATTGAAAATAAAACAGCAAAGTCTATTTGGCTGTCATCTGTTTTAATTATGAGACACAATTGTGTCAAAGTCATGATTTTTTTTTTTTCATGTTTGAAATAAGAAATGATTAGTATTATACTTGTGAGTGTTGATGACACAGCTTTGCAACAGTTGATATTCTAGTTTCAAGCATGTTTTACTCAATATAGGTCATCAAATCTCAGCAACAAGCTGTAATATCTTACTGACATCATTTAGGACCAAAACACTTAAAACAAGTAAAACACTCTCACATAAAATCTGCTTAGTGAGAAGAATGATCTTATCAGATAGAAAATAAGCAAATATCACCCTTATTTGAGATTTTTCATCTTGCTTAGATTTCAGTTTTTGCAGTGCAGACACACAAAAACTGTAATATCGTATTTTTCGGAGTATAAGTCGCTCCTGAGTATAAGTCGCAAAAAACTGCGACTTATAGTCCGAAAAATACGGTAAGTGAAATATTGTCTATAGAAAAAAAAAAAAGAGTGATTGTATTCTTACAAAATGTTTGATGTTTCAGGTTAAAGGAGTGTTCGAAAAGGTTGGTGAGGCAACAGAAACGGCACTGACCTGTCTGGTGGAGAAAATGAATGTCTTTGACACCGAAGTCCACAGCCTGTCAAAGATCGACAGAGCTAACGCCTGCAACTCGGTGAGTGACACCAACTTACTATGCCCACTGCAGGCATTCTCAGTCCTTTTTTTTTTTTTTTGTTCAGGTGATCAAACAGCTCATGAAAAAGGAGTTCACTCTGGAGTTTTCAAGAGACAGGAAGTCCATGTCTGTCTACTGTACCCCCAACAAATCCCGTTCTTCCTTGGGCAAAATGTTTGTGAAGGTATTTAATGATTTAGAACATCTCTTCTAGGCCTTTGTCTTCTTCTGTGCTACAAACATTTGACGTATGCCCTCTCACAGGGGGCACCAGAGGGCGTTATTGAGCGATGCACCCATGTCAGAGTAGGTAACAGCAAAGTTCCCCTCAGCAAAGGTATAAAGGAAAAAATCATGTCCGTGATCCGTGACTATGGTACTGGCCGTGATACGCTGAGGTGTCTGGCTCTGGCCACACGGGACAACCCACCTAAGATGGAGGATATGTTACTTACCGAGACCGCCAAATTCTCTGAATATGAGGTAATTCTTGGTTGATAAGTAAGATTGGAGTTTGTCCATTATTTGGTTGCAGAATCCAAATATTCTGTCTTCGCTCTCGTTTCCAGTCTGATCTGACCTTCGTCGGCTGTGTCGGCATGCTGGACCCACCCAGACAGGAGGTAGCAGCGTCCATCAAGCTCTGTCGCCAGGCTGGCATCCGCGTCATCATGATCACCGGGGACAACAAGGGCACGGCCGTGGCCATCTGCCGCCGCATCGGCATCTTCTCTGAGGATGACGACGTCGAGAACATGGCCTTCACTGGACGAGAGTTTGACGAGCTTGCGCCCAACACCCAACGTGAGGCTGTGACTCACGCACGCTGCTTTGCACGCGTTGAGCCTTCGCACAAGTCCAAGATCATCGAGTTCCTTCAAGGATTTGATGAGATCACTGCTATGGTGCGTAGTCTCAAATATCACTCATACAAATATATATATGTAGGTATGTGTGTTTGTGTGTGTATAAGGCAGGGGTCTGCAACCCGCGGCTCTTTGATCACTCTGATGCAGCTCAGCTGCATACTTGCCGACTCCCCCGATTTTTCCCGGGAGACTTCCGGATTTCAGTGCCTCTCGCAGAAAACTCCCGGGATTAATATTCTCCGATTTTCACCCTTACAATAATAATAATAAGGGCATGCCATGATGGTACAGCATTTAGCGCCCTCTACAATCTGTATTAACAGCGTGTCAGCCCAGCCTTTTGTTATATGCATCTTCTGCTTGCACACGTAAATTACAGCAAGGCGTACTTGGTCAACAGCCACACAGGTCACACTGACGGTGGCCATATAAAACAACTTTAACACTCTTACTAATAATGCGCCACACTTTGAGCCAAAACCAAACAAAAATGACAAACACAATTCGGGAGAACATCTGCACCTTAACACAACATAAACACAACAGAACAAATACCCAGAATCCCATGCAGCCCTGACTCTTTCGGGCTACATTATACACCCCTGCTACCACCAAACTCCGCAGATCCCAATATGCAGAGCACAGCGGGAGACGGCGTGTAGGTAAAAAGGTATGTAACGCTTAAAGGGGAACATTATCACAATTTCAGAATGGTTAAAACCATTAAAAATCAGTTCCCAGTGGCTTATTATATTTTTCGAAGTTTTTTTCAAAATTTTACGCATCACGCAATATCCCTAAAAAAAGCTTCAAAGTGCCTGATTTTAACCATCGTTATAAACACCCGTCCATTTTCCTGTGACGTCACATAGTGATGCCAACACAAACAAACATGGCGGAAAGAACAGCAAGCTATAGCGACATTAGCTCGGATTCAGACTCGGATTTCAGCGGCTTAAGCGATTCAACAGATTACGAATGTATTGAAACGGATGGTTGTAGTGTGGAGGCAGGTAGCGAAAACGAAATTGAAGAAGAAACTGAAGCTATTGAGCCATATCGGTTTGAACCGTATGCAAGCGAAACCGACGAAAACGACACGACAGCCAGCGACACGGGAGAAAGCGAGGACGAATTCGGCGATCGCCTTCTAACCAACGATTGGTATGTGTTTGTTTGGCATTAAAGGAAACTAACAACTATGAACTAGGTTTACAGCATATGAAATACTTTTGGCAACAACATGCACTTTGAGAGTGCAGACAGCCCAATTTTCATCAATTAATATATTCTGTAGACATACCCTCATCGGCTCTCTTTTCCTGAAAGCTGATCTGTCCAGTTTTGGAGTTGATGTCAGCAGGCCAGGGAAGCTAGGGTCGATAGGGGGTTTAGCTCGCTCGTCTGCGGGAACAAACTGCCGCCATTGCTTGCCGTGCTACCGAGGTCCTTTGTCCCTGAATTGCTCACACACTCCGGCAGAT
Organism: Nerophis lumbriciformis; assembly: GCF_033978685.3. Lineage (NCBI taxonomy): Eukaryota > Metazoa > Chordata > Actinopteri > Syngnathiformes > Syngnathidae > Nerophis > Nerophis lumbriciformis. The sequence goes on from NC_084559.2 coordinate 17,460,632, forward strand.
TCAATGGGGGTCTGGCGGCAGATTTCTTTGACTTTATCGTTGGAAATGCATCTGCTTTGAGTGTCGCAGGATATCCACACATTCTTGCCATCTCTGTCGTAGCATAGCTTTAGTCGGTAAAGTGTGCGGAACAAACGTCCAATTTCTTGCCACTTTCGCATCTTTGGGCCACTGGTGCAACTTGAATCCGTCCCTGTTCGTGTTGTTACACCCTCCGACAACACACCGGCGAGGCATGATGTCTCCAAGGTACGGAAAACAGTCGAAAAAACGGAAAATAACAGAGCTGATTTGACTCGGTGTTTGAGAAAATGGCGGATTGTTTCCCGATGTGACGCCACGTTGTGACGTCATCGCTCCAAGAGCGAATATTAGAAAGGCGTTTAATTCGCCAAAATTCACCCATTTAGAGTTCGGAAATCGGTTAAAAAAAATATATGGTCTTTTTTCTGCAACATCAAGGTATATATTGACGCTTACATAGGTATGGTGATAATGTTCCCCTTTAAACCAAAAATGAACAAAAGGCAAGTCCCGCTCGGAAAAGGCACTGAAGCATACGAATGGCAAAACAAAAGTAAAACTGAACTGGCTACAAAGTAAACAAAAACAGAATGCTGGACGACAGCAAAAACTTACAGCGTGTGGAGCAGAGACGGCGTCCACAAAGTACATCCGTACATGACATGACAATCAACAATGTCCCCACAAAGACGGATAGCATACGCACAACTTAAATAGTCTTGATTGCGAAAACAAAGCGCTCAAAGGAAGGCGTGAAGCTGCTACAGGAGAACACCAAAATAACAGCGCAAGACAGAAACTAAAGCACTACACACAGGAAACGACAACAAACTCAAAATAAGGCACAACAACCTGGTGGAGTTTCTAATTTTTTAACCTTTTCTGCTGGTGGTGTGCCTCTGTATTTTTTTTTTTATGAAAAAAATGTGCCTTGGCTCAAAAAAGGTTGAAAAACACTGATGTAGGCACTTGAACCGAGGCTCACTTCCTTTCTATCGCTTCAATATGTACCAATGGGGAACTTGTACGGAACTAATGGCTCTGTACCAACAAATTGTCATACGAATACATGCTGCAGCTCTATCTGTGAGCTTAATTCATGTAAAGTGGTGGTTGAAGTACAGGGGACTTTCTGTGGGATCACTTTATATACATAACACTGTTTTATGTCATGTATATTCATGGTGTTGTTTATTGCTTTGATGTGACGCTGTAATAGTGGAACAACACATTGTTTGTCCACAGACGGGGGATGGTGTGAATGATGCCCCAGCCTTGAAGAAGGCAGAGATTGGCATCGCCATGGGCTCTGGCACTGCCGTGGCCAAGTCCGCCTCTGAGATGGTCCTCGCCGATGACAACTTCTCTTCTATCGTGGCGGCGGTTGAGGAAGGCCGTGCTATTTACAACAACATGAAGCAGTTCATCAGATACCTGATCTCTTCAAATGTAGGAGAGGTCGTCTGGTGAGTTCATGGTAGATCATATTACCGTATTTTCCGCACCATAAGGCGCCCTGGGTTAAAAGCCGCGCCTTCAATGAACGGCATATTTCAAAACTTTGTCCACCTATAAGCCGCCCGGTGTTGTAAGCCGCATCTAACTGCGCTAAAGGAATGTCAAAAAAACAGTCAGATAGGTCAGTCAAACTTTAATAATATATTAAAAACCAGCGTTCTAACAACTCTGTTCACTCCCAAAATGTACGCAAATGTGCAATCACAAACATACGTATATCAACATGGACAGAGCTGCGTGAAAAAAGCCACCCGGTCTCTTCGCGTAAACTTAAACTTACCTTAACCACTCGCTCATCTTTTCTTCATCCATCCCTTCGAGTTAGCTTTTATGATGACGCCGGCTGGAAAGGTCTCTTTTGGCAAGGTCTTCCTTTTGAATATCACCATGGGTGGAAGTTTCTGGCCATTAGCATGGCAAGCTAGAACCACAGTGAAGGATGACTTCTCATTCCCTGTGGTGCGAATATTCACCGTACGTGCTCCCGTTGTATCCACAGTGCGGTTCACAGGAATATCAGTTGCTGTGAAATAGTAATCCGTGTGCGGATGGAGAGATTGCGTCTTTTCATGAACCGGATCCCTGACGCTTAGTAGGAGCCATTTTGTGGTCTTTACAGATGTAAACACACAAAGGAAATGAAACGTACGGTATATCCGCGCGCTTTTTCTTCTTCTACGCGGGCGGGTGGTTGCTTACAGTAGAAGAAGAAGCGCTTCCTGTTCTATGGGGGCGGGTGCTTACCTTGGCGGTTGCTTGCGTAGAAGAAGAAGCGCTTCCTGTTCTACCGGGAAAAAAGATGGCGGCTGTTTACCGAAGTTGCGAGATCGAAACTTTATGAAAATTAATCGTAATATTAATCCATATATAAAGCGCACCGGGTTAAAAGCCGCACTGTCAGCTTTTGAGTAAATTTGTGGTTTTTAGGTGCGGCTAATAGTGCGGAAAATACGGTAGTTGTATTATTTCTGGTGCACCCACATCAGCGTGTAAGTTTTGTACCTGATGTGACTTCTCTTTGTAGTATCTTTCTTACTGCAGCACTGGGCTTCCCTGAGGCACTGATACCAGTTCAGCTGCTCTGGGTCAACCTGGTGACTGACGGCCTGCCTGCGACCGCCCTCGGTTTCAACCCGCCAGACCTTGACATCATGGAGAAGCCTCCTCGCAACGCTAAAGAGCCCCTCATTTCTGGATGGCTCTTCTTCCGATACTTGGCCATCGGTGGTGAGTGTCTTTGAATGTAGTTTGGTGAATCATACGTTTGAGATCATGGGTGTGGTGCCTTTGCTGCCAGGGTATGTGGGGGCTGCTACAGTCGGGGCTGCAGCCTGGTGGTTTACGCTCTCTGAAGAGGGACCCCAGATCACATTGTACCAGCTGGTAAGTGGGGCAACCGCAGCATACCTCCATTTAAATGGAGAATTGCAGCCTCATGTTACTCTTTTGCACAGAGTCACTTCCTCCAGTGTGGCCCGGACAACCCTGATTTCGACGGCCTGGACTGCGAGGTGTTTGAGTCCCCCTACCCCATGACTATGGCCCTGTCCGTGCTCGTTACTATCGAGATGTGCAACGCTCTGAACAGGTAGAAAAGCTTTTAGGGGCGAGAGAGTGAAGTGACATTTACACCCACTAACCTTCATATGTTCAAAGCCTGTCGGAGAACCAGTCCTTGTTGAGGATGCCTCCCTGGGAGAACATTTGGCTGCTGGGTGCCATCTGCCTGTCCATGTCACTTCATTTCCTCATCCTCTATGTGGAGCCTCTGCCCGTAAGTCTCATTCTAGCAGTTAAAGTACAGTGTTGTATGCATTTCTGTTGGTGCACCCACCAGACTTACATACCAGATCATGTAATCTGGGAAGTTTTATATGTACAGATATAATAATACTCAGTTCTGATCGACTATCAGTGCGGTAACAATTACTTTGTTGTTGGTGAGGTTTGTAGAGGTTAAAAACTGCACTCCGTCACACTTTATTACAGTGTCGTTTTTGCCAAGATTGCCTCAGGAAGTGTCCAGCTGTAAAAATACAATTACAAAAAAATAATTGTAAAATTATGAAGCATTTTTAGGATCTTTTAAAGGGAACTGCACTTTTTTTGGAATTTTGTCTTTATTCACAATCATTATGAAAGACATGACATGGCGATGGATGTGTATATATATATGGATATATGTGTGTATATATGTATGTGTGTGTATATATATATATATATGTATGTATGTATGTATATATGTATGTGTATATATATATATGTGTATATGTATATATATATATATGTGTGTGTATATATATATATATGTGTATATGTATATATATATATATGTGTGTGTATATATATATATGTGTATATGTATATATATATATATATATATGTGTGTGTATATATATATATATATATATATATATATATATATATATATATATATATATATATATATATATATATATATATATATATATATATATATATATATATATATATATATATGTGTATATATGTATATATATGTATATATGTGTGTATATATATATATACATATATATATGTATATATGTATGTAGGTAGGTATATGTGTATATATATATATATGTATATATATGTATGTATGTGTATATATAATATATATACACATATATGTATATATATATATTTGTATGTAGGTAGGTATATATGTGTATATATAAATGTATATATGTATGTATGTATGTGTATATATAATATATATACACATATATGTATATATATATATATATATTTGTATGTATGTGTATATATATGTAAATATATATGTATATATATATATGTATATATGTAAATATATATGTAGGTATATATGTATGTGTATATATATGTATGTATATGCATATATGTATGTATGTGTATATATAATATATATACACATATATGTATATATATATATTTGTATGTATGTGTCTATATATGTGTATATATGTAAATATATATGTATATATATGTATATATGTGTGTGTATATATATATATATATACATATGTACATACATATATATGCATACACACACATATATATATAATATATATATATATGTGTATATATATATATGTATATATATCTATATATATATATATATATGTGTATATATATATATGTATATATATCTATATATATCTATATATGTATGTATGTGTGTGTGTGTGTGTGTGTGTATATATGTGTATATATATATATATATATACCGGTATATATATATATATATAATGCCAAGAGTGTGCAAAGCAGTAATCAGAGCAAAGGGTGGCTATTTTGAAGAAACTAGAATACAAAACATGTTTTCAGTTATTTAAACTTTAAATTCCCCTTTAAATTCTGTGCTGTCGTGTGCGTGTTTGTGCAAAAGCAGATTGTACCTTCAAATCAATACAAACAGGAAAGGAGCTGCTGCTCAACTTCAAAGAGCAGGACCAAAGGTCGCCTTCTCTTTGGAACTGATAAATGGAGGTCAACAAGGTCGCTTATGTCAGCAACAGTTTGTAAAACTCACCTTTTCCTCAACGTCAAAGCACGACTTTCATGTTATAATCCATTCCTAAAAACCGTACTTGTCCTTCCTAACTTCTGCCAGCCGACAGATTATTAACAGGACATTTTACCTTTGCTTTCTGTTTGAAGTAGTGCTGTTCTGATGTTCCATATCAGTCCAACAACACAAACATGTTGTTTACTGGGAAATAACCTCAGAATGTTTACATGTGACAGCCAGGCAACTAAATGTCCTCCTGTAAGCACACAAAGTAGTTTTTTTCTTGTTTTTTAAGACTTAGACAAACTTTAATGATCCAGAAGGGAAATAGTTCCACACAGTAGCTCAGTTACAAAGGATGGAAAGGATAATGCACACAAGAGCACAAAAAGAGGGTGAAAACAAAAGGTATAAAGTAGACTAAAAATGTACCATAGTAGCAATATAAAATATAACATATATGTAATATTTACATAATATATATACAGTATATAATATATACTGATATATTATATTACGATATATATGTATACAATATATAAGAAATCCCAATGAGCATGTACAATATTACAGTATATGTAACAGCTGCAGCATAAAATAGAGAGTAGATCCATTTTAGTCAAGTCTTTTACAAAAAGGTCAACATGGGAGGCTGTTGGCTCTTGGAACTAGCAGCTACACAACAGCTGAGCACACAATCTAAACATACCTTCTTAATGTAACAGTTACGCTCTGAGACATATGTAGAATAGAATGGGATAAAAATAAATTACACAAGAGGTAATAAAGATAAAACTAAGAATTGAAATAAACAGACTACTATCCTATAAAAATAATAAACAATACTGTACAATATACAAAATTAAAAATACTGTACAATATACAGAACAAGACAAGAGTACCGGAGTAATAAATAACAAGGTGTTAAATAATTATAGAAGTTGCAGACACAACAAATTGTGTGTGCATCATTCAATTTACTGTGTCGTAGTAATAGGTGTGACCACTAGGTGTCGCCCAAGTTTTACCTCTCCACTTCAACTTAAAGACGTTATAAGTCCGTTGAAAAATAGTTATTCGCAGCTGCCATTGTTGTGTTTGACTCATTTCACTTGACCAAGCCTTTTACAGCATTCCACTCTATCAGAAGAGTAATAGGTAAGTTGTGTGCTGATGTCATAAAGAATCACAGCATTGGAAGTCCAGAAGTTGAATAGTTTGAATGGAACCTTTTTTTTCTTTTTTTTTTTTTTACAGTATTTTACATCTTACAAAATGTGCTTTTCAATGAGTTTGTACTAGAGATGTCCGATAATATCGGTAGTTCGATAAATGCTTTAAAATGTAATATCGGAAATTATCGATATCTGTTTCAAAAAGTAAAATGTATGACTTTTTAAAACGCCGCTGTGTACACGGACGTAGGGAGAAGTTCAGAGCGCCAATAAACCTTAAAGGCACTGCCTTTGCGTGCCGGCCCAGTCACATAATATCTACGGCTTTTCACACACACAAGTGAATGCATCATACTTGGTCAACAGCCATACAGGTCACACTGAGGGTGGCCGTATAAACAACTTTAACACTGTTACAAATATGCGCCACACTGTGAACCCACACCAAACAAGAATGACAAACACATTTCGGGAGAACATCCGCACCGTAACACAACATAAACACAACGGAACAAATACCCAGAGCCCCTTGCAGCACTAACTCTTCCGGGACGCTACAATATACACCCACCGGTACACTGCAAAAACTTAAATCTTAGTAAGATGAAATATCTCAATTAAGGGTGATATTTGCTTACTTTCTGTCTGATAAGATAATTCTTCTCACTAAGCAGATTTTATGTTAGAGTGTTTTACTTGTTTTAAGGGTTTTGGTCCTAAATGATCTCCGTAAGATATTACAGCTTGTTGCTGAGATTTGATGACCTATATTGAGTAAAACATGCTTGGAACTAGAATATCAACTGTTGCAAAGCTGTGTCATCAACACTCACAAGTATAAAACTACTTTTTTAAAGTAATAATTTCTTATTTCAAGCATGAAAAAAAAAATCATGACTTTGACACAATTGTGTCTCATAATTAAAACAGATGACAGCCAAATGGACTTTGCTGTTTTATTTTCAATGAAACAATAGAAAATACGTACTCATATAGTAGTACAGTTGTTATTAATGAGAATATACTTATTTTAAGGTATTTTTGGGTTCATTGAGGTTAGCTAATTTGACTTGTTTTAGATAGGCTCCAGCGCCCCCCGCAACCCCAAAGGGAATAAGCGGTAGAAAATGGATGGATGGATGTTTTGGAAAGTCTTGACAAGCCACATTTTCTTGTTCTATTGGCAGATAATTTTGCTTAGTTCAATTAAAATACCTACGGAGCCCCTAAAGGGACATGGGGGGATTTTTTAAAATTTTTTTAGACATGTATCTCGTGCGTACAAGAAACCTTTTATAAAGTTATTAAAAAAAAAAAATTATACATTTTTTTTTTTTTTTTTAGACATGTATCTCGTGCGCACCAGAAAGTTTCTGGTGCGCACGAGATACATGTCTAAAAAATAAATAAATAAATAAAACCTTTTTTTTTTTTTATAATAATTTTCCAAAATGTTATTGTGCGCACGAGAAAGTTTCTGGTGCGCACAAGATACCGGTACATGTCTAAAAAATAAATAAATAAAACCTTTTTTTTTTTTAAATAATTTTACAAAAAGTTTCTTGTGCGCACGAGATACATGTCTAAAAAATAAATAAATAAATAAAACCTTTTTTTTTTTTTTTTTATAATTTTACAAAAAGTTTATTGTGCGCACGAGAAAGTTTCTGGTGCGCACAAGATACATGTCTAAAAAATAAATAAATAAAACCTTTTTAAAAAAAAAAAAAATTTTACAAAAAGTTTCTTGTGCGCACGAGATACATGTCTAAAAAATAAATAAATAAATAAAACCTTTTTTTTAAATAATTTTATAAAAAGTTTAATGTGCGCATGAGATACATGTCTACAAAAAAAATAATAAATATATATATATTTTTTTTATAACTTTATAAAAAGTTTCTCGTGCGCACGAGATACATGTCTAAAAAAAAATTATATATATATTTGTGTGTGTGTATATATATATATATATACATACAGGTAAAAGCCAGTAAATTAGAATATTTTGAAAAACTTGATTTATTTCAGTAATTGCATTCAAAAGGTGTAACTTGTACATTATATTTATTCATTGCACACAGACTGATGCATTCAAATGTTTATTTCATTTAATTTTGATGATTTGAAGTGGCAACAAATGAAAATCCAAAATTCCGTGTGTCACAAAATTAGAATATTACTTAAGGCTAATACAAAAAAGGGATTTTTAGAAATGTTGGCCAACTGAAAAGTATGAAAATGAAAAATATGAGCATGTACAATACTCAATACTTGGTTGGAGCTCCTTTTGCCTCAATTACTGCGTTAATGCGGCGTGGCATGGAGTCGATGAGTTTCTGGCACTGCTCAGGTGTTATGAGAGCCCAGGTTGCTCTGATAGTGGCCTTCAACTCTTCTGCGTTTTTGGGTCTGGCATTCTGCATCTTCCTTTTCACAATACCCCACAGATTTTCTATGGGGCTAAGGTCAGGGGAGTTGGCGGGCCAATTTAGAACAGAAATACCATGGTCCGTAAACCAGGCACGGGTAGATTTTGCGCTGTGTGCAGGCGCCAAGTCCTGTTGGAACTTGAAATCTCCATCTCCATAGAGCAGGTCAGCAGCAGGAAGCATGAAGTGCTCTAAAACTTGCTGGTAGACGGCTGCGTTGACCCTGGATCTCAGGAAACAGAGTGGACCGACACCAGCAGATGACATGGCACCCCAAACCATCACTGATGGTGGAAACTTTACACTAGACTTCAGGCAACGTGGATCCTGTGCCTCTCCTGTCTTCCTCCAGACTCTGGGACCTCGATTTCCAAAGGAAATGCAAACCAAACCAACCCAAACCATCAGTGATGGTTTGGGGTGCCATGTCATCTGCTGGTGTCGGTCCACTCTGTTTCCTGAGATCCAGGGTCAACGCAGCCGTCTACCAGCAAGTTTTAGAGCACTTCATGCTTCCTGCTGCTGACCTGCTCTATGGAGATGGAGATTTCAAGTTCCAACAGGACTTGGCGTCTGCACACAGCGCAAAATCTACCCGTGCCTGGTTTACGGACCATGGTATTTCTGTTCTAAATTGGCCCGCCAACTCCCCTGACCTTAGCCCCATAGAAAATCTGTGGGGTATTGTGAAAAGGAAGATGCAGAACGCCAGACCCAAAAACGCAGAAGAGTTGAAGGCCACTATCAGAGCAACCTGGGCTCTCATAACACCTGAGCAGTGCCAGAAACTCATCGACTCCATGCCACGCCGCATTAACGCAGTAATTGAGGCAAAAGGAGCTCCAACCAAGTATTGAGTATTGTACATGCTCATATTTTTCATTTTCATACTTTTCAGTTGGCCAACATTTCTAAAAATCCCTTTTTTGTATTAGCCTTAAGTAATATTCTAATTTTGTGACACACGGAATTTTGGATTTTCATTTGTTGCCACTTCAAATCATCAAAATTAAATGAAATAAACATTTGAATGCATCAGTCTGTGTGCAATGAATAAATATAATGTACAAGTTACACCTTTTGAATGCAATTACTGAAATAAATCAAGTTTTTCAAAATATTCTAATTTACTGGCTTTTACCTGTGTGTGTGTGTGTGTGTGTGTGTGTGTGTGTGTGTGTGTGTGTGTGTGTGTGTGTGTGTGTGTGTGTGTGTGTATATATATATATATACAACATTTTTTTTACCCCATGTCCCTTTAGGGGCTCCGTAAATACCCCTCATTTTAGAATTTTTTTTTTCTTGTTTTTGAACACTGACTTTTTGCAGTGAACCCCCCAACCCCGCCCACCTCAACCTCCTCATGCTCTCTCAGGGAGAGCATGTCCCAAATTCCAAGCTGCTGTTTTGAGGCATGTTTAAAAAAAAATAAAAAAGCACTTTGTGACTTAAATAATAAATATGGCAGTGCCATGTTGGCATTTATTTTTTCCATAACTTGAGTTGATTTATTTTGGAAAACCTTGTTACATTGTTTAATGCATCCAGCGGGGCATCACAACAAAATTAGGCATAATAATGTGTTAATTCCACGACTGTATATATCGGTATCGGTTGATATAGGAATCGGTAATTAAGAGTTGGGCAATATCGGATTATCGGACATCTGTAGTTTGTACGTGTTTACCCTCATAGTCTTGTTAGTTTGACACACTTGATTTACATGCTCCGCAGGTCATCTTCCAGATCACCCCGCTGGACACCACCCAGTGGATGATGGTGCTGAAGATCTCCATTCCCGTCATCCTGCTGGACGAGCTGCTGAAGATGGCGGCCAGGAACTACCTGGACTTGGGTAAAGCGCCGGAGAAGCCGAGCGGCCACAAAGGCGGCGGCGGCCTGCCTGCATGTGCCGAGGGCATCTCCTGGCCCTTTGTGGCCGTCTCCCTGCCACTCTTGCTGTGGATCTACAGCACCGACACTAACGTGCTGTGGCCCTGACTGACCCGCACTCTGGACATTAACACACATCTAACCTACACTCCCATCCTCATCTGGTGGACGCATTTTGATGTTTAGGACATTTTTTAGAAATGCATTTTTAGGCTGAGAGGAAAAGTCTGGTGGTTTAGTCGTGGTGACTTCAGGTTTAACTTCATTTGAGCACATTCTGCCCACCTGGATGCTACGTTCAAATGTAGAGGATTGACACCATTTTTAATGTTTTTTTTAATTTGACATGTCTCTGAGGACAATAATAAGTATAACACACTGTAAAAAAAGTACAAATGATATCTGAAATCAAGGTCAAAAGTGCTCGTTTGACTAAAATTGAGGGCTGTCAAATGTCATTTGGAAGAATCACACACTCGCTTGCATCATTGAAATGTGCACAAGACCCCAATTTTTGTATTTATAAATGCCATTTTATTGTCAGAATGTCATCTAGGAACCTTTTTTTTAAAGGTTTCACTTAAATGCACAACATTTATCCGCACAAAACTTAGCAGCCGTCTTATCTAAAGTTCTTTCAGGCTGCACACCTGTGTTTTTTTGATTGATTGAAACTTTTATTAGTAGATTGCACAGTACAGTACATATTCCGTACAATTGACCACTAAATGGTAACACCCCAATAAGTTTTTCAACGTGTTTAAGTCAGGGTCCACGTAAATCAATTCATGGCTGTTAAGTCCCTTCGCTGATTTTGTACAGACTGGAAGTAGAAGAGCTCGTACAGTTTTTTTTTTTTTTACATTCCTCAAATGAGTTAACTCGTTCATTTTGACAGCCCTACTAAAAATATTACGGTACATTCTCTTACCAGGTACATTTATCATCGCCAGTCTTAAATGTGTACTTTGAGATCCAGTGGTAATATTCCTATGAAAAATTGTCAGAACGATTTGTTTGCTTCATTATAATCTTTGCTCGCTGTCAGGTTCAAACACTGATGACATCTATTAAACAAGACGAGCAGCAAGGAATTAAACAGAATTAAATTTGGCTCACTTGAGGAGAGACGCCTAGGCTGTACTCTTGTAGTCTCCCAACACGCTCTGGTGAAGGATTGCACGCCTCTTTTATTTGGACTTTTCCCTGATTACATGGCAACAGCTGTTTCTAAGGGACAGGGGTCGTAAACAGCCATCGCCTTTGATTACAACAGTTCAAAGAAAATGTCCCTGGAGGGGAGTCGGGTCTTGCTTCCTCTTCGCTTTGTAGTTCTCGGGTCAAGACAATATCTTTCTGTTGATTACAATACATGAAAGAAACGTCTGTAGTTTGCGATGCAATGGTAATATTTATATGAAAAATTGTCTGTCTGTCGGAACGTTTTGTTTGCTTCATTATAATCTTTGTTCGCTGTCAGGTTCAAACACTGATGACATCATTTAAACAAGACGAGCAGCAAGGAATTAAACAGAATTAAATTTGGCTCACTTGAGGAGAGACGCCTAGGCTGTACTCTTGTAGTCTCCCAACACGCTCTGGTGAAGGATTGTACGCCTCCTCTTTTATTTGGACTTTTCCCTGATTACATGGCAACAGCTGTATCTAAGGGACAGGGGTCGTAAACCGCCATCGCCTTTGATTACAACAGTTCAAAGAAAAGGTCCCTGGAGGGGAGTCGGGTCTTGCTTCCTCTTCGCTTTGTAGTTCTCGGGTCAAGACGATATCTTTCTGTGGATTACGATACATGAAAGAAACCGCACACCTTCATGTTGCTTCCAATCCTACACAGTGGAGTTTTACAAGCCTTCTTCTTGGTAGGATTAAAGACAGCTTTTGTCTGCTCATTGAAAGTTTTGTGATAACTTCGATACAATTATTTTGACACTCGCGTGTTCAGCGAATTTGTGCTTTTGTCAAAAAAGGAACCGCCGCTTGCCTCCAAAACTTTTCATACCAAACGTCCATTCTTTTTTTAGACCACTTTTACATAAACACACTTTGTAACAAAATATACACTGAATGTATTTTCGACTTTTGGCTTCTGGAAGACAGATCAAGGTCATCACGTCTGCCACAGGCACAAGTAATGCTTCCTTTTGGCCATTTCTACACCCGCTTATGTCGACACCCGCTTATGTTTCCATAAGTAAGCCTTCCCTTGACATATTGTTTTGCAATGTACTGTATGTGTACTAAGATATATTTCTGACCAGCACAAGTTCAATTCCCAATGTGTTGTCAGTTTTCTTACATTAAGTACTTTATTATACATCCAGTATTGTATTTAGTGCCTGGTAAGAGTTGAGTGTTGTAAGTGGAAAAAAAGGAGCACCTTGATTTCACGTATTTCATCTTCATCCACTTTTCGCAGTGCAAGTTGATGGAAAAGTTGCTACTTTTTGTCTTTCCTGCACTAGGCAGAGCACGGCTACCTCACTGCTGTTTTGTTTTGTCTCCTCCACGTCGGAGCAAGGATGTCCAAACGTAGCGAAAGAATGTGGGCTTCAATGTTGTCACGTCATTCAAAGCAATATAATGTAGGTCATGATTTAAATGTTAACACAACATCATTCATTTTTTAATGTCTCCCATCTGAAATGTACAGAGCCCCTAAAGGGATATGGGGGACTTTTTTTAGACATGTATCTCGTGCGCACGAGAAACTTTATAAAGTTATAAAAATATTTTATTTTTAATTTTTTTTAGGCATGTTTCTCGTGTGCACGAGAAACTTTTTATAAAGTTATAAAAATAAAATGTATAATTTTTTTTTTTTAGACATGTTTCTCGTGCGCATGAGAAACTTTTTATAAAGTTAAAAATAAAATTTAGAATTTTTTTTTTTAGACATGTATCTCGTGCGCACGAGAAACTTTATAAAGTTATAAAAATAATTTATTTGTATTTTTTTAGACATGTTTCTCGTGCGCACGAGAAACTTTATAAAGTTATAAAAATAAAATGTATTTTTTTTAGACATGTTTCTCGTGCGCATGAGAAACTTTTTATAAAGTTATAAAAATTTATTTTTTTAGACATGTTTCCCGTGCGCACGAGAAACTTTATAAAGTTATAAAAATTTAATTTGTAATTTTTTTTTTAAAACATGTATCTCGTGCGCACTACAAACTTTTTATAAAGTTATAAAAATAAAATGTATAATTTTTTTTTTTAGACATGTATCGTGCGCACGAGAAACTTTTTATAAAGTTATAAAAATAATTTATTTTTATTTTTTAGACATGTTTCTCGTGCGCACGAGAAACTTTATAAAGTTATAAAAATAAAATGTATTTTTTTTAGACATGTTTCTCGTGCGCATGAGAAACTTTTTATAAAGTTAAAAATAAAATTTAGAATTTTTTTTTTTTTTAGACATGTATCTCGTGCGCACGAGAAACTTTATAAAGTTATAAAAATAATTAATTTTTATTTTTTTAGACATGTTTCTCGTGCGCACGAGAAACTTTTTATAAAGTTATAAAAATAAAATGTATTTTATTTTTTTTTAGACATGTATCGTGCGCATGAGAAACTTTATAAAGTTATAAAAATGTATTTTTTTTAGACATGTTTCCCGTGCGCACGAGAAACTTTATAAAGTTATAAAAATTAAATTTATAAAAAAATTTTTTAAACATGTATCTCGTGCGCACTACAAACTTTTTATAAAGTTATAAAAAAAAATGTTTTAATTTTTTTTAGACATGTTTCTCGTACGCACGAGAAACTTTATAAAAAGTTATAAAAATAGAATTTATAAAAAAAAATTTTTTAAGACATGTATCTCGTGCACACGAGATAGTTTCTCGAGATACATGTCTAAAAAAAATATATATTTTTTAACTTTATAAAAAGTTTCTTGTGTGCACTAGTTACATGTCTAAAAAAAAATAAAATGTAATAAAAAAAATGTTCCCCCCATGTCCCTTTAGGGGCTCCGTAGAAATGGCTTAGTGGTTAGAGTGTCCATCGTGAGTTCAAACCGAGTCATACCAAAGACTATAAAAATGGGACCCGTTACCTCCCTGCTTGGCACTCAGCATCAAGGGTTGGAAATTGGGGGTTAAAATCACTAAAAATGATTCCTGGGCGCGGCCACCGCTGCTGCTCACTGCTCCCCTCACCTTCCAGGTGGGGTGATCAAGGGGATGGGTCAAACGCAGAGGACCAATTTCACCACACCTAGTGTGTGTGTGTGTGTGACAATCATTGCTACTTGGGGTTGGTAGAGTGGCCGTGCCAGCAACTTGAGGGTTCCAGATTCGATCCCACACTTCCGCCATCCTAGTCACTGCCGTTGTGTCCTTGGGCAAGACACCTTTACCCCACCTGCTCCCAGTGCCACCCACACTGGTTTAAATGTAACTTAGATATTGGGTTTCACTATGTAAAAGCGCTTTGAGTCACTAGAGAAAAAGCGTTATATAAATATAATTCACACTTTAATTTAAAATGTTACGTTAATACATGCATGTTATAATCTTTTTTTATTTTTATTTATTAATTCACTTTCTTGCTTATTCAAATATTATATAAATGTTGTATACCGTATTTTTCGGAGTATAAGTCGCACCGGCCAAAAATGCATAAGAAAGAAGGAAAAAAACATAAGTCGCACTGGAGTATAAGTCGCATTTTTTGGGGAAATGTATTTGATAAAAGCCAACACCAAGAATAGACATTTGAAAGGCAATTCAAAATAAAAGAATATTGAACAACAGGCTGAATAAGTGTACGTTATATGAGGCATAAATAACCAACTGGTATGTTAACGTAACATTATGGTAAGAGTCATTTAAATAACTATAACATATAGAACATGCTATACGTTTACCAAACAATCTGTCACTCCTAATCGCTAAATCCCATGAAATCTTATACGTCTAGTCTCTTATGTCAATGAGCTAAATAATATTTGATATTTTACGCTAATGTGTTAATAATTTCACGTATAAGTCGCACCCCCGGCCAAATGAAAAAAAACTGCGATTTATAGTCAGAAAAATACGGTAATCTTTCTTGTGGTCCCTCAAACCAAGAATGTCGCAATGGCGCCTTTTTTTGTCGGACTTTTGCGGATAATTTAACTTGATAGTGGCCCATGGGACAGATAAACACGGATATATTTTTCTTTTGCAGACATCAGAGCAGGGGGGAGTGCATGAAACAAGGTATCACAGTGGAGGATGCTTAATATTTCTTGTGGTACCTCAAACCAAGAATGTTGCAATGGTGCCTTTTTTGTCGGACTTTTGTGGAAAATTTAACTTACCGTATTTTTCGGACTATAAGTCGCAGTTTTTTTCATAGTTTGGGTGCGACTTATACTCAGGAGCGACTTATGTGTGAAATGATTAACACATTAGCGTAAAATATCAAATAATATTATTTAGCTCATTCACGTAAGAGACTAGACGTATAAGATTTCATGGGATTTAGCGATTAGGAGTGACAGATTGTTTGGTAAACGTATAGCATGTTCTATATGTTATAGTTATTTGAATGACTCTTACCATAATATGTTACGTTAACATACCAGTTGGTTATTAATGCCTCATATAACGTACACTTATTCAGCCTGTTCACTATTCTTTATTTATTTTAAATTGCCTTTCAAATGTCTATTCTTGGTGTTGGCTTTTATCAAATACATTTCCCCCAAAAATGTGACTTATATATGTTTTTTTCCTTCTTTATTATGCATTTTCGGCCGGTGCGACTTATACTCCGAAAAATACAGTACGTTTGTCTTAATTATTTGCTTTTGAGGAAAAAAAATAATTAGATCAAATGTCATTTATTTAAAAAAAACTAATACTTTTTCTGGTTATAAATATTTTTGTAGGCCCGAAACATTTTTTCAGTGTACATTTTTAATGAGTTTGTTTTAATAGTCAACAAATTATAATTTTAAGTGACTCTCACATCATTTTTATGTTTAATTATCAACATTTTTTAATTGTATAATGTGAGTGTGAATGTTATGTGTTGGCCTTGTGATGAGGTGGTGACTTGTCCATGGTGTACCCCGCCTTTCGCCTGTGTGCAGCTGGGATAGGCTCCAGCACCCCAAACGGGACAAGTGGTAAAAAAAATTGTTTTTTTAAATGCATGGATTAAATTTTTAACAAGACTTTGGACATCCTTGCTCTGGAGGAATTTCCCAAAGCCTTCTTCCAGGTGTCATGTTAGTGCGACGAGGACTGTGCGTGCATCCCATTGCACTTTTGTTTTTATTTTTTTCTGTTTCTACTGTAATGTAAAAATGTGCACACACTACTTGAACATACTGTATATGATACTTCACATGGACAGCTGACGTCATTGGAATGTGTAAATGTGTATATAACAGCACACAAAAGTAGGACTGATAGCTTTCATCGTCCTTCTCTATTTTATTGGCCATAAGCTCTTAGGCTTTCTGCGCACATTATTCATAATACCAGCGAGTGCTTTGAGCTTTTATTTTTGTAGGTTGTTTCCTTCAAGGCCTTGTGTGAGTGTGAGTGTGTGTGTGTGTGTTGCAGTGTGACCACACCTTGACCCTGCATGCCAACTTGTCCATCTTGGTGTGATCGCATCGTCATGCCAACCACTTCTTATATTTCAATAGCTTGGGTTTTGTTTTTCCAAATTAAAACTTATTTGTTGCCAGTTTGTTTTAAAATGCCGACATGGATGTGCAAGTCATGAACGAGTCGCCTAAAACTAGTGGCTTTTTTTTTTCTCTCCCCCAAACGGTACTCACGGGTACTGGTCTCCATTAACTGGTCCACGTAACACTTCTACTGTAAACCTTGTAACGTGTCACCCATTGTTCATCTGTTACATAAGTGCATCTGTATAAAAGTGTTAGTCCCGTGTGACTCTTCTTTCTCTTTACTGCCCAAGATGCATTGCAGGCTCCACAAAACCCAGTCGCTCGCTTAGACCCCCCCAAAGACTCAAGTTTCACTGACTCACGGCTGCTCGACCAAGATTCTTGTTTCACTGACTTACAAGTACAGGACTGAGACTTGAATTTCACTGATTCACGTGTACTCCACAAAGACTTGAGTCTCACTGATTCACAGGTATTCAATATTTTGACTTACGAGTACTCGATTAAGTCTTGAGTTTCACTGATTCACAGGTATTCAACATCCTGATTCACATGTACTCGAGAATGACTTGAGTTTCACTCATTCACATTCACGTGTACTCGACAAAGACTTGAGTTTCACGTGTACTCGACAAAGACTTGAGTTTCATTGATTAACGTGTACTCGACAAGGACTTGAGTTTCACTAAATCACGTGTACTCGACAAAAACTTGTTTCACTGATTCATGTGTACTCGACAAGGACTTGAGTTTCACTGATTCACGTGTACTCGGCAAAGACTTGAGTTTCACTGATTCACGTGTACTCGACAAAGACTTGAGTTTCACTGATTCACGTGTACTCGACAAAGACTTGAGTTTCACTGATTCACGTGTACTCGGCAAAGACTTGAGTTTCACTGATTCACGTGTACTCGACAATGACTTGAGTTTCACTGATTCGCGTGTACTCGACAATGACTTGAGTTTCACTGATTCACAGGTATTCAATATTCTGACTTACTAGTACAGGACAAAGACTTGAGTTTCACTGATTCACGTGTACTCGACAAGGACTTGAGTTTGACTGATTCACGTGTACTCGAGTTTCACTGATTCATGTGTACTCGGCAAAGACTTGAGTTTCACTGATTCATGTGTACTCGGCAAAGACTTGAGTTTCACTGATTCACGTGTACTCGACAAGGACTTGAGTTTCACTGATTCACGTGTACTCGAGTTTCACTGATTCACGTGTACTCGACAAAGACTTGAGTTTCACTAATTCACATGTACTCCACAAGGACTTGAGTTTCACTAAATCACGTGTACTCGACAAAGACTTGTTTCACTGATTCGCGTGTACTCGACAAGGACTTGTTTCACTGATTCACGTGTACTCGACAAGGACTTATGAGTACAGGACAAAGACTTGAGTTTCACTGATTCACGTGTACTCGACAAAGACTTGAGTTTCACTAATTCACATGTACTCCACAAGGACTTGAGTTTCACTAAATCACGTGTACTCGACAAAGACTTGTTTCACTGATTCACGTGTACTCGACAAGGACTTGTTTCACTGATTCACGTGTACTCGACAAGGACTTATGAGTACAGGACAAAGACTTGAGTTTCACTGATTCACGTGTACTCGACAAGGACTTGAGTTTCACTGATTCACGGGTATTCAATATTCTGGCTTACGAGTACAGGACAAAGACTTGAGTATCACTGTTTCACAGGCACTCTAATAAATTAGACTGTTTACACTAACGAGTACTTGAAGACTTAAGTTTCACTCATTCACATGCACTCGAAGAAGGCTCAAGTTTCACTGACTCACGATTACAAGATAGATTTAAGTTGCACTGTTTTAAGTATACTCGACAAAGACTTGAGATCCACCAACTCGCGGGTACTCAAGAGTACTGGACAAAGACTTGAGTTTTACTGTTTCAGGGGTACTCAAATAAAATCGGTTACACTGACGAGTTCAGGACGAATGTTTGAGTTTCACTCACTCACGTGTACTCGAAGGCTTGAGCTTCACTGACTCACAACTGCTCAACCCAGACTGGTTTCACTGATTCACGCGCACTGGACTAAGATACGTTTTATTGGCGAGTGCACACTCTGTTACAGGAGAGTACCCGAGTCACTGGTAGTTGAAGGGGGCTTTCTGTGCTCTGTGAAAATTGAATAGAGTACATGATTCACATAAGCGACTCATTCTCGACTTGAGTTAGGGGAATGGAGTTCCCTTTCTACTGTCGGAGTCTTGCAGTTTTCTGCCAAAATGTTAGGGGTCAGTGTTTTCTCCAAGACCACAATTTGTTTGCATTTTAAACAAGGGAACAGAATTTCGATGTGTTTTTCTTGGTAGACTCAATTGAAATGATTGTTCTTCTGTCTCAGTTCTTTGAATGTACTTGTTATGATAAGCTGATAAGTGCAATTGTTTAATTCCCGCTCTCTTTTTCTCTTTCCAGCAAAGACCATGTAGGCTCAAATCTGCTCCAAATTTCTTGCAGAAATGTTGGCTTTGATTTGTGTGTGTGTGCATGAATGTTTTGGGCCAGCACACTTACTGTACGAGGTCTGCGTGTCAGTAAAGACCGAGCTCGTTGATTTTTGAATGAATAAATGTTCTCATTGGTCCTTCCATCCTTGAGCATGAAGAGCCAAGAGTAAGCTTAAATGCCTCAATTTACCTGAACATCTTAGTAGTTGTGTTGGTGCATGTCTGCTAAATCTGCTGCCTTGTGTAATAGACAATGTAACGACTAGAGTGTTAGATATGCTTCAACAGTTGATCTTTCCTAAGGAAATGCTTTTATGAGCTATTTCAAACCATTTTTTTGCACCATAAAATGGAGCAGATGTAAAGCAGAAGGCTTCTATTTGTCACATGAACTTTGGATTCAGGTAAATAAAATTAGGTTTCATGAATGCTTCACTTGTCTTTGTGGGGACTTTGCACACATTAACATTTGACTTTAATTGGACATTTTGAAAAATATTTACATTTATGCAATCCAAGGTGACATTTACTCGCTTTACAGACAACACCGAGATCAAGAGCGGTCGAATATTGGCTGGACAACACAATGTGGATTATTAAGAATGTATAACGGGTGTTAAATATGTTTATAAATAGGCTCAATGTTCCCTTCACTTTCACACAGCAACGCTTCAAAGTTCATTTGTGGGCTGACAAGATTTATACCGATGTTCTATTTCCAAATGAAATAAGCTGAGGTGAACCCGCTCAAGAAGGAACCAAGCTTTGCAGTCTGTCACTTCAAGATGACCCCGGTCACCCCGAGACGACCCGGCTCACCTCAAGACGACCCGGGTCGCCCCGAGACGACCCGGGTCACTGCATACCAAACCACTGTTCCTGGTCGGCCCACTGGGCGGCCTCGCTGTCGCTGCCCTCCAGGTCGCCGTCTTCTCCGCTGCCCTCCATGTCATCGCCGTCCAGCTCCACCGTGGCGTCCGTGGGACTCTCTTCCTTCTCCATCTTCTGCATGCCTTCCAGCGACTTCTGATCATTGGGGTCCAGACTAGGAATAAAAGATAAAACATTACTTCTAAATAGAGATGTCCGATAATATCGGACTGCCGATATTATCGGTTCGATAAATGCTTTAAATTTATCGGTATCGGTTTCAAAAAATAAAACGTATGACTTTTTAAAACGGCGCTGTACGGAGTGGTACACGGACGTAGGGAGAAGTACGGAGCAGTTGCGTCTCCCAGTCATACTTGTCGATTTTCCCGGGAGACACCCGAATTTCAGTGTCCCTCCCGAAAATCTCCCAGGGTAACCATTCTCCTGAATTTCTCCCGTTTTCCACCCAGACAACAATATTGGGGGCGTGCCTTAAAAGGCACTGCCTCTGCGTGCCGGCCCAGTCACATAATATCTACGGCTTTTCACACACACACAAGTAAATGCAATTCATACTTGGTCAACAGCCATACAGGTCACACTGAGGGTGGCCGTAGAAACAACTTTAACACTGTTACAAATATGCGCCACACTGTGAACCCACACCAAACAAGAATGACAAACACATTTCGGGAGAACATCCGCACCGTAACACAACATAAACACAACAGAACAAATACCCAGAACCCCTTGCAGCACTAACTCTTCCGGGACGCTACAATATACCGTATTTTCCGGACTATCAGTCACAGTTTTTTTCATAGTTTGGCCGGGTGTGCAACTTATACTCAGGAGCGACTTATGTGTGAAATTATTAACACATTACCGTAAAATATCAAATAATTTTATTTAGCTCATTCACGTAAGAGACTAGACGTATAAGATTTCATGGGATTTAGCGATTAGGAGTGACAGATTGTTTGGTAAACGTATAGCATGTTCTATATGTTATAGTTATTTGAATGACTCTTACCATAATATGTTACATTAACATACCAGGCACCTTCTCAGTTGGTTATTTATGCCTCATATAACGTACACTTATTCAGCCGGTTGTTCACTATTCTTTATTTATTTTAAATTGCCTTTCAAATGTCTATTCTTGCTGTTGGGTTTTATCTAACAAATTTCCCCCAAAAATGCGACTTATACTCCAGTGCGACTTATATATGTTTTTTTCCGTCTTTATTATGCATTTTTGGCCGGTGCGACTTATACTCCGTAGCGACTTATACTCCAAAAAATACGGTACACCCCCTGCCCCTCCCCAAACCCGCCCACCTCAACCTCCTAATGCTCTCTATGAGAGAGCATGTCCCAAATTCCAAGCTGCTGTTTTGAGGCATGTTAAAAATAATAAGGCACTTTGTGACTTCAATAATAAATATGGCAGTGCCATGTTGCCATTTTTTTTCTCCATAACTTGAGTTGATTTATTTTGGAAAAGCTTGTTATATTGTTTAACACATCCAGCAGGGCATTACAACAAAATTAGGTATAATAATGTATTAATTCCACGACTGTATCGGTTGATATCGGAATCGTTAATTAAGAGTTGGACAATATCGGAATATCGGATATCGGCAAAAAAGCCATTTTCGAACATCTCTAGTTCTAAATGTCTGATAACAGCTGAGGGAGACATCATACATACGCTGCATATCATCAAATATTAGGGCTGTCTTGCACTTAAGGATGTATTCAATTAATATGTATTATTACGGTATTGATGAATGTGCTCAAAAAGTACTTAGCGTATTTTCCCCCATGCTTTGACCCCGCCGGCTCATAAAACACTTCAGTTCATTTATGGATTTTTCTCTGCTACCGACCATAATGTTTTGTATTCAACAAATACTTTTCATAAAACAAAGAGACACTGAGATGGTGTCATTGTCTGGTATGGCGTCATCTTTTGGACCAGTTTGCTCATTGCAGGTGGAAAATGTACTTCCTGTTCCGTGCCCTCAATGGGAAGTGTATTTGTCCACAGTTTTTCTGCTCAAAACCATTCTTCATAACTCCAAGCAAGGTTTGCTAAAACAATTCACACTAAATCGTCCCATGTGAGATGTCTGTAGGAGTGTTTCATGCATATTTGTACACGCTATCGTAATGTAATCAAACTAGCGTGGTTAACATTAGCGAATATGCTAACATGTTTGCAATTGATTGATTGATTGAAACTTGTATTAGTAGATTGCACAGTACAGTACATATTCCGTACAACTGACCACTAAATGGTAACACCCGAAGAAGTTTTTCAACTTCTTTAAGTCGGGGTCCACGTTAATCAATTCACGGTCATGCAAGTGTCTGTGTAAGTAATATTAACTTGATAACTTACAATGGCATTCTTTTGTATTTCAGTTTTGTAAATTCACCAAAACAACAAATCTAGCGACATTTTCTGGTCTTATTGAATACTTTTGTAGACTAACATGTCTCAAGGATCAGCTGCCCCCTTTCTCACAAGCAGTTTAGTCTTGCGACATTTAAAGATAACACAAAAAGAAAGCGATAGAACAAAGTTAATTTGTAATTCTTAATATATTTGTTTTGCTTTTCGGTTTGTGGCCCACTTTTGTTTGTTTGCACATGTGTCACGGTTACTTAGTCAAAAAAGACGATGGCTGTCATCTTCCATCCATCCATCCATCTTCTTCGGCTTATCCGAGGTCGAGCAGAGTAGCCCAGACTTTCCTCTCCCCAGCCACTTCGTCCAGCTCTTCCCGGGGGATCCCGAGGCGTTACCAGGCCAGCCGGGAGACATAGTCTTCCCAACGTGTCCTGGGTCTTCCCCGTGGCCTCTTGCCGGTCGGACGTGCCCTAAAAACCTCCCGAGGGAGGCGTTCGGGTGGCATCCTGACCAGATGCCCGAACCACATCTGGTTCCTCTCCATGTGGAGGAGCAGCGGCTTTACTTTGAGCTCCTCCCGGATGGCAGAGCTTCTCACCCTATCTCGGAAACTCATTTCGGCCGCTCGTACCCGTGATCTTGTCCTTTCGGTTATAACCCAAAGCTCATGACCATAGGTGAGGATGGGAACGTAGATCGACCGGTAAATTGAGAGCTTTGCCTTCCGGCTCAGCTCCTTCTTCACCACAACGGATCGATACAGCGTCCGCATTACTGAAGACGCCGCACTGATCCGCCTGTCGATCTCACGATCCACTCTTCCCTCACTCGTGAACAAGACTGTGAGATACGTGAACTACTCCACTTGGGGCAGGGTCTCCTCCCCAACCCGGAGACGGCACTCCACCCTTTTCCGGGCGAGAACCATGGACTCGGACTTGGAGGTGCCGATTCTCATCCCAGTCGCTTCACACTGGGCTGCGAACCGATCCAGTGAGAGCTGAAGATCCTGGCCAGATGAAGCCATCAGGACCACATCATCCGCAAATACAGAGATCTAATCCAAACCAGATCCACTCAACGCCTTGACTGCGCCTAGAAATTCTGTCCATAAAAGTTATGAACAGAATCGGCGACAAAGGGCAGCCTTTCCTCACTGGAAACGTGTCTGACTTACTGCTGGCAATGCGTACCAAGCTCTGACACTGATCATACAGGGAGCGGACCGCCACAATCAGACAGTCCGATACCCCATACTCTCTGAGCACTCCCCACAGGACTTTAATGTGTAAAATGTATCAAAATGGTTAGATGGTTTAACTATTCGGTATGTGACAGTTATTGGAACAAGTTTGACCACCCTGATGTACGCATAAAAAAACAGGTTCTCTTTGGTTACCTAAGTGCAATGCTGTACTGATCCATGGCCTCCTGGTAATCGTTAACGGCCACCAGGAAGTCTCCCAGCATCCTGTGCAGCACACAGTCACTCTGATTGGCCAGGGCCTTCCGAAGCAGAGCGATCCCTTCTTCGTGCTTCTGTTCTCGACCTGCACCATAGGAGGATGTTGGTCACTACCACAGTGTGTCATGTGGGTGTATAGTTGAGAGCCGCACATACTGAGGAGTTCGGCTTTTTTCACCACAGCCTTGGTGTAGTCGGGCCTCTGAGCCAAAGCTTTGTCCAGTAAGGTTTTAGCTTTCTCCTGGGTCACAGGGTCCTCCAGGCACACGGTGGCAAGGATGGTCAAAGTCTGTGCGTTGGCCCCCAACGTCTTATAGAGGTTATTGGCCATCCCCATAGCCTCTCGGACACCATTGGACGCCAGGTAGCAGTCTATCAGACCTGGAATGACACAGCTGTTAATATTTGCTTGGAACTTTGAAGGGGCGATGAAGTCCGTGATGCCAACGTTGCCTTCATAGCAGTCAAGTCTGCATGGTGCCAGGCGCATGGCCTCGCGGAAATGGATGATGGCTTCCTGGACACGGCCCATGTTTCTCAACGCTGCCCCCTTCAGGAGGAGAGCCTGCACACTGTTGCTGTTCAACTGAATAGCCTTTGCTCCAAGGTAGAGCGCTCTGGAGTAGCGCTTGCTGTAAAAGCTGTGACAACTGACAACACAAACATAAACGTAAATATTAATCTACGAGTGTCCATTAAATTGCATAATATGTACAACTAGATGAGGCAATTTCTGAAAGAATCGCAAGTGAACGCTCCAATGCTGAAGTTGACCTGAAATCCGGGAATTTATTTTAGAATTGTTGAAGTAGAGCACACAATTCCCAAACAGGCTGAATATTTTGAAGTTGGAACAGTTTGAATCAGATGACAAATGTGGGAGTTGTGGAACATTGAAATATGTCCCATGGATTTGAATGGGAATTTCCAAAAAATTGGGGAATTTCGGGAAAAGCGGGAATTATTGGGAAAATGGTAAAAAACTTGAATGGTCTGAATGAGTTGAAATGGTTGGTGTTGGAATGTTTCAAATCGGCGAATGGATGGTTTCAGGACAACTCTGTAAATGTCTTCGAGTAGCCCGCGTATATTCCAGACTTGAATCCGATTACCGTATTTTTCGGACTATAAGTCGCAGTTTTTTTTCATAGTTTGGCAGGGGGTGCGACTTCTACTCAGGAGCGACTTGTGTGTGAAATCATTAACAGATTACCGTAAAATATCACATAATATTATTTATCTCATTCACGTAAGAGACTAGACGTATAAGATTTCATGGGATTTAGCGATTAGGAGTGACAGATTGTTTGGTAAACGTATAGCATGTTCTATATGTTATAGTTATTTGAATGACTTACCATAATATGTTACGTTAACATACCAGGGACGTTCTCAGTTGGTTATTTATGCGTCATATATATTGTACACTTATTCAGCCTGTTGTTCACTATTCTTTATTTATTTTAAATTGCCTTTCATATGTCTATTCTTGATGTTGGGTTTTATCAAATAAATTTCCCCCAAAAATGCGACTTCCAATGCGACTTATATATGTTTTTTTCCTTTTTTTATTATGCATTTTCGGCAGGTGCGACTTATACTCCGGTGCGACTCATACTCCGAAAAATACGGTAAACATCTCTGTAGAAATCAGAAAATGGTTGTGAATCGACGCTTCCCATCCAACCTGATGGAGCTTAAGAGGTGCTGCTAACAGGAATGGTAGAAACTACCCAAATATAAATGTGCCAAGATTGTGGCATCGTATTCAAAAGGACTTGAGGCTGTAATTTCTGCCAAAGGTGCATCAACAAAGTATTGAGTAAAGGCTGTGAATATTTGTGTACATGTGATTTTTTTGTTTTTTTATTTTTTTTAAATTGGCAACATTTTTAAAAAATAAAAAAAACAAAAAAAACATTTCACATTGTAATTATGGGGTTAAATTTTGAGGTCAAAAATTAATTTGTTCCATTTTGGAATACGGCTGCAACATAACAAAATGTGGGGAAAAATGAAGCGCCGTGAATACTTTCCGTATGCACAGTTTTATGTCCACGCCTTCATATAAAACTTTCATCTATCAAAGAGCAGAAAGGAAATGTGGCACAAAACATTTTTTAGAGTAAACAAAAAGTAAAAGTATTCATTCTCAGTTTAAAAGCTGTCTGCGTGCTCACATACTCACCCTGAAATCACCCAAGGTTCTGCATGCTGGTCCGAGATGTTGAACAGTCGTCCTCCCAGCACCTCGACATCTTCAAGGTGTCCTTCTCGGGCCAACAGGTAGCCATAGACATCCATTCCTGTCATACACAACAGCACTTTTATTAATTATTGTCCTTTATCTTCACATATTCTGGATCTGAATGTAATGACAATATGAGCTCGCTGTACCACTTGCTATCGAATAATTTCATAATCCCTTATAAACACAGCTAGAGTGTTTACTACACAGAGAGCTAGTCATGCACACTTAAAAGATGCGCAAAAGTAAATTGTTGCCGCTTATGTTTCTAGAACGTCAACGGGCTCATAGTGATGTTACTACTATTATAATTTGGGGAGAGTCTGAGAAAAGACACGACAGAAAAGTGTTATATAAATACAATTAACTTATCTGTTTTATAGAAACCATAAATATTCTGCTCATCATAAATACCCTGCTCATCATAAACATCATCATTAACAAAGAGTGAAAAGAGTGAAGATGACTGACTCATTGTTCTTGCCAAACAACCTGAGGAGATTAAGGATTTAAACCAGTTGTCTTGTGCAAGAATGAAGCTGGTATCTTTGATCATGTGAAAGAATCTGCTCCTTTAAAATGAACAATGATAACTAAGCAGCATAGTAGTCTCTCTATTAAGACATCCTACTTCCAATAGGCCAGTCTCACCTTCCTTTGTAACGTCACTTTCACTAAGCAAAACAACCACAAGGATAAAAGTAAGGAATTGTTCTTTTTTCCGTTATATTTAATTATTGTAAACAATCTGTTTATGACTGTAATGTGTATGTCCTAATGTGTTCTGTGAACTATGTGAATTTTTTAGAGCTGCGGTGGTCAATTTCACCTGTAACTGGGCTCGGCGTTAGCGTGGAGGAGGCTACTATTTGAGAGAAAACGATGAATGAATTGTGTCCAGGAGTACCTTTGATGAGATACGGGTCCAGCATCTGGGCTTGTTCAAATTTCAGGATGGCGTTCTTAGTGTCACCTGCCCTGAAGTAGACATCTGCCAGACTCACCAGGAGGTCCACGTTGTCCCGCAACAAAGACTTCTTCTCCAGAGAACTGAGACAAGATGGTGGAAGATAAAAATAGTAAAGCAACTGTGTGCACATCAGTATCACAATATCATCTTTTTTTTTTTTTTTTTACACATAGATTTGCTTGTTGATGATTCTAACTACAGTGGAACCTGTCGACGCCTCTCAGACTGGCTGACTGACGTCAACATGAGTGGGTGGCAACACATTTGAAACAGAAACCAAATGTAGCAATGGCTTGCACATTTACTTGTGACTTTGGCCAGAGACATGCAGGGAGAATAGGCAAAAGGGATTATTAAACCTACCTCACTTTGTTGATATAGTTTTTCTCGATTTGTGTAAATCTTTATTTAAATGTTTTCTCGATTTGTGTAAATCTTTATTTAAATGATTCTGTTTCTATTATGTTATACTCTTATCTAACGGAGTTGCTGCAGTAATTCTGTAGTATGTTTTGACTACAATGACAATACAACTCTCATACATGTGTTAATCGTTTTCGGGTGGCTATATGTCTAAAAATATAATTAGTTTTTTGTTTTGGGACAGATCATCGTCTGGATTCAGGACTTTTTTCTATTGGGAGGTAGGACATGGCGATGGTCTGTGCTCTCGGAGTGCTTTTCTAGTTTTTTTAATGCATTTTTTAGTTGATTTGGTACAATGCAGGTTAATACGGCATGCTTTTATTTAGAAGCTTGCCTTCCACTGAACAGTGGGCCACTGTGTGCATGTTTTAATGCAGTGTAACTAAACAGAACAATAGTTATGTTGCTGTTGTCCTTTTTTACACAGTTTAGTGATGATAATGAATTTACCTATACTACAACACATGTAGACATAAACAGCCTGATTTTTCATTGATTACTACCCCTTTAGTTCTCAAATTTTATGTTGACAAAAGCCATCAACCTTGTATGTCGACGTCAATTTAAGCAGACACTTTTTAGTAATAAAAATGTCATGGTGCCCCAGGACTTGATGAGTTGCTCGACATAAATGCGTTTTCGATGTAAAAGAAGCTAAGCCTGGGCAGTATGGCCGATAATTATTGATATTTATATGATTTATTTAAGCCTGCCAATAAATACAGTAATACAATTTCCAACTTACCAAGGGTGCTATTTATCGGTGGAGAAGGTGTCTGGTAGCCAGGTGGTAAAATAATTTGAGGTGGGCCCCCCTTAGATTCGATTACGATTCAGGAGCTAAGATTCGATTAAAAATCGATTATTGATGCATCTTTAATTTATGTATATTGATGCAGTTTTACAGTTTTCATTTGACTAAATATTGATTTATCATTTGCAACTTTAAAAAAACTAGGAAAAGTAAAATAACTTGAAAAAACACTTCTCTATCAAAATGTAAAAATAGAGATAAAGGCAAATACATTTTTGTCTTTAAATGTATGGATAACGTTTATCTATAGCCTTTTTATTAGACATTACAAATTAAATGATGGGGTCGCGTTCACACCCCACCACAACATTGTTTTACCTAACATAATAAATTGTGATTAATAATTGTAATTCCAATATTGATCAAAATAATCGTGATTATTACTTTGGCCATAATCATGCAGCCCTATGTAAGACTAGATCTAACTATTTTTATCTATATAGACAAAAAGTGCAGCTATGTCTTATGGCCATCAGGTGCCATTTTGCTAAATTCTTACATGTAATGTTTTTGTTCATCTCTTTTGTCCATAAGGTGCTATCTTGCATAATTCTGAACATTTGTTTTTATTTATCTGTTATCATTTTAATTCTGCCCTATTTTGTTTATAATGGTTGTGTTGCTTTCATATGCACATTCAATTTCTACTTGAGATACATGAAACACAGTGTTCACATCTACAATAATGTTTCTTCTACAAAGGAAATCATTTTGAATGTGTCGTTTGTGATTTTTTTAAATAAAACTTGGTTAAAATATTTCAGTGTAAGTACCTTTTATACAGCAACAATAATGATAACCGTGATCATTTTGGTCACCATAACCGTGATAAGAAATGTTCATACCGTGACATTCCTAATTTCTATAATTGTTTCCAATAGAGCACAGTTTGCCTACCAAATGGTGTTGATGGCTCTTTGATTATCACCGGCATGTATGAAGGCATACGCCTTTATCCAAACAGAGAGCCAGTCCAGGTTGGGGACACTCTGCATGACATCCATGGTCATGGACGCCACTTCAGCTCCTTTGACTGATAGAGACAAAAGTCCTATGGGAAGGCAAGAACAGATAACTGACAAACGTGTTTTTACGAGGAGACGAAGGGAGGATGAAACTTTTTGATGATCGTGTCAGCACACGCTACAAAGCTCACAGGCAGATATGAACAGGGGAGGTGAGGGAGACAAGAAAGTTACAGTGCTGTACGGTGCGACACATTTACTTACAAATGCGCCTAAAAATAGAGCATGCGACTTAAAAAAAAAAAAAAAAGCTGTCGCACATATGTGTGAAGTAATTTCAACCCTTTCATTGCATTTTGCTCCTAAAATAAATTCATCCAAATCTGATAAAACTTGAGTAAAATTTTCGCCCATCTGTACAGCATGTTTGAAATCAATTTAAACCATAACCAAGTGACTGATCACTCGCGCTGAGAGCTGTGTGTATCCGCCCTCCTGCGCCATGCACAGAAAGGAGTGCGGCTGCTCCTCCTAGCTCACACACACGATCCAACACGGGTGGAACTAGATCTTAGTAATTAAAAGACAACATTTTTCTCCACCACCACTTGACACAAACTGCACTGCACGCTAGTAAATACGAGGTTTAAAGGGAATATTGAACAACAAATCAATTGAAGTGACAAACTTGCCATCCAAACAATACCCCGTTTGTTGACAAGAATATACAGCTATGGAAGTACATTCAATCTCAGTCATCAATCAATCGAACTTTATTTACATAGCCCTTAATCACAATTGTCTGAAAGGGCTGCACAAGCCACAACGACATCCTCGGCTCAGATCCCACATCAGGGCAAGAAAAAACTCCACCCAATGGGATACAATGACAAACCTTGGAGGGGACCGCAGATGTGGGGACCCCCGCTCCTTGGGCGACCGGTGCAATGGAATCTATTTACTAATATTACTATTTAAGATTCAAAAGAGCTGTTGCTACTAGCTTGCTAAGCCAAACAAAAACAGTTCAAGCAAGACTACTGAGTGGACTCGCTGATGCTGTCATATATATATATGAAACTTATCTCAACTGCATTATGCCAGATATTTGAAGTTTATTTTTTAAGTAACAAATGAATTTCACTAGTAATTAATTACATTTATTAAAGAGTAATTGTGTTAGTAATTTAATCACATTTTTGTTAAAGTAACAAGTAACTATTATTAATGACTTTTTAAAAGTAATATTCAGAACAAATCCTGTCACACAGCATCATGAAGCAGCTGGCAGGTTGGTGTTTCTGGCTAACATATTTGTGTGTATAAACTTTACCTATAAAAACACCATCGTTAAAGGTCAATTATTTTCATGTTGCTGCTGACATTTAAACATGTCCTCCTTAAACAAGGGCACTTTTTTCACGTTTTGAATCAGAATCAGAATCAGAATAGTTGTTATTGCCATTGTTTGAGAACGGGTTCAAAAATTAGGAATTTTACTTGGTGCAATCTTGGAACATAAAACACATACAACACAATAGAATAACATGAGCTGTAACTTTGTTCTATTGTGTGTTTGTTAGCTGAAGAATTGAGCATATCTAAATGTTTTTTAAAGAAGATTGGAGATTATGTTACACTTTTCTTTTATTATTTTCAAGGCTTTTTTTTTCTTATCTCAAATCACCTCTTAAGTTAGGATCTTATTATGCAAAACCTAATTTTCTTACTTGTTGGTACCTGTTTCTGTGTATTTGGGATCCCCATTAGTCCCGAAAATTGAAAAACAAGGCATGGTGGAGATATTTAGTAACGTCAATGAATATTTCCATTCATGGGTTAGTTTGTGGGCTTAAACCATATCGAGATATGAGTTTTGATCCATATCGCCCGCCCTACACTTGTGTTAGCGACAGTGCCAGCACAGTTTAGGGATGTTCTCTGTATCTAATTGAGTGTTGCAGGAAGACTTATGATAATGGCATTGTGTTTATATGCCTGAGGGCACATGTGTACATTGTTTGAGTGTTAATAATAGAGGTGGGGGAAATAATCGATTTTTAGATGCATCGCAATTCGGACATGGACGATTATAAAATCGTTTAGTAAACGTCGAAGGTCAATTTATTTATTGTAAATAAAGTAATTCAGACAGTTTTTAAAATTAGCTGACTGCAGCGCGCCAACTCACTGAGAGATCAGACCAGCTCCTATATAATAGGGCACTTATGTTCCAGTTTTGCAAACATTTCTATGAATTTAATAAATATGATGGGAATTTCTTATTACAAATGCACTGTTTTTAAAAGTTGAAAGTGATAAACGCTTATTTAGTGAAACGAAAAGAAATGTAAAACTGCATCAATATACACTAAATAAAGATGCATCAATAATGAATCGTAGCTCCTGAATCATAGTCGAATCGTTAGGTGGCCAAAGATTCCCACCTCTAGTTAATAATGAAATTGTGATATTTAAGACATTTCAGAATGCTACGAAAATGTTTCTGTGCTACAAAAAAAATTATGTGCTGCTAATTTTTTTCATTTAGTAGCACCGGTGCTATTAGTGAAAAAGCTAAGCGTACAGCACTGTGTGAGATTATGTGTTGTGGCCGTGCATACCAATGATTGCATCCATGGCGAGGGGGCACTGTCGGAGGACTTCTTTGTAGCTTGTCACTGCGGAGCGTTCCTGGCCAGCTTTTCTGTATAGGTTTGCCAACATCATGTTGATCTAAGGTAAAAATAATATATAAATAAAAACTATAACATATATACAACTATTAGGAGATAGTAGAACATTTAAAATATTTGCAAATATTGTCACATAAAAGCATTTTTTTTCAGTTCAGTTCAATATGGGTGTGAAAGATGCTTAAGTACCCCATCTGTACTTGGGATGGTCTGATCCAATACCTAGGATTGGTATCGGTCCAATACTTGCCAAATTTACTGGGTCAGATATGTATCTACATGTCTCAAGTTAATGTGCAAGAAATGGCTAGATTTGGTTTTGATTAAGTCTATTGTTTATTTTGACAACTCCTTATATGGACTTGACGAAGCCAGTCTGAGGGAGGGCTGTCAACATACTAACAATTACTTTATAACAAGCCTACCTTTGGAGTCCTCTGCCGGGACGGGATCCCATCAAGCACTGCAATGGCATCTTTGTCCAGTTTCAAGATAGTATAACATTCAGCTATCTTGTACTTTACTTCGATCTCTGAAGGTAAACTCTGGAAAAAAAGCAAATGTTTCATTGGCCTTGAAACTTGACACACTACCAAAAGATTAATTTCTCATGCGCATGATCAGAAATGACAGATAAATGTGTTGTACCAGAAGTGATTCCCAACCAAGTTAACACTACATGAAGAGAGGACGCCACATTTATTTGTATGAGGTTAGGTTAGGTTAGGTTACTTTATTAGTACCCGAAAGTAAACTTGTTTTGCAGCAAGCAAGATCAGGACAGCCATTAAACATACAGGGAAAAGTAAAATCTTGGACAAGCAACACAAAGACCTACCACATAAAAAGCATTAAAACATTGGTAAGGATATAATATCCTTGCAAAATACCTGTGCTTGAAGGTTAGCTGCAGCTCCACCAGCAGATGTGCGAACTTTGGATGTTTTGCTAAGCACTTTCTTCTGTTGAAGTGCCATACTGTATTTACAGGCAGCATTACGGTACTCTTTATCGTGGAAGATGGCATCAGCATGGTAAACCAAAAGTTGGTACTTTTGGGCTGGTGAGAACAGCTCTCTAGAGTCAAAACACAGGTAAACAGTAAAGTAATGAGGGAGATTCCAACATCTTTATTTCATATAAAGATCACTAGTTTAACAGACAGAGAAGTATGATAATAATATAAACAATATATGTACAGAAAAACCCAACACACGTTAAATTACATATTTAGAGGTCATAAAAATGAGAACTGAACTGTAGTGCAGCTTATTGTAACAGCAGGTTATACAGTAAAAAACAACAACACACACAACTAGAAGAGGCAACTCCTGAAGGAATTGCGTGTGAACGCTCCAATGCTGAAGTTGAAGTGAAATGCTGACAGAATGTAGTATGAATGAATGTAATAGTTTGAATGTTGGAATGGTTTGAATGTTGAAGAGCTGACGCTGAACTGAAATGCTAATGGAACGTAGGACGAATGTAGAAATTGTTTAAATGTTGAAATCGTTAAAATGCTGAAATGGTTTGAATGTTGAAGAGTTTGAATTTCCAGGAAAACTGGAATTTGGTTTGGAACTTGGGAAAGTGTTAGCTTGAATGTCCAGGATGAGTGGAATGTTTTGATGTTGGAATGGTTTGAATAGGTGGAAAAATGTGGGAATTGTGCAACTTGGAAAAATGTCCCGTTCATTTCAATTGGAACTTCCTGGAAATTTGGGAATTTTGGGAAAAGCGGGATTTTTTGAAAATGATTAGGAGCATGAATGTCCTGAATGAGCTGAATTGGTTGGTGTTAGAATTGTTTAAATCGGTCAAGAAGTGTGACGTAGTAAATGGTATTAGGGAACTTCGGGAAAATCCGGAATTTTTTTTTAATTGGAAAAAGGGTACCGGTAGTTTGAATTTCCAGAATGGTGGAATGTGTTACAGGTGGAATGGTTTGAATGGGTTGAAGAATGTGGGAACTGTGGAAGTTTGAAAAATGGCCAATTAATTTTGACTGGGGAAAATAAAAATAAATTTGGGGAAATCCGGGAATTCTTTTATAGAATTGTTGAAGTAGACCATACAATTCCTAAACAGGCTGAATATTTTGAAGTTGGAACAGTTTGAATCAGATGAAAAATATGGAACTTGTGAAACTTTGAAAAATGTCCCATTGATACCTATAAGAATTTTTTTTTAAATTGGGAATTTTGGGAAAAGTCCTGCGCTCGGGATCTTTCTGTGTGGAGTTTGCATGTCCTCCCCGTGACTGCGTGGTTTCCCTCCGGGTACTCCGGCTTCCTCCCACTTCCAAAGACATGCACCTGGGGATAGGTTGATTGGCAACACTAAATTGGCCCTAGCGTGTGAATGTGAGTGTGAATGTTGTCTGTATATCTGTGTTGGCCCTGCGATGAGGTGGCGACTTGTCCAGGGTGTACCCCGCCTTCCGCCCGATTGTACCGGTAGCTGAAATAGGCTCCAACACCCCCCGCGATCCCGAAGGGAATAAGTGGTAGAAAATTGATGGATGGATGGTAAAAAAATGGAATAGTATGAAAGAATTGAAATGGTCGGTGTTGAAATTGTTCAAATCGGTGGAGAAATGTTGAAGTAGTAACATGTTGAATTGAGAAATGGTATTATGGAATTCCTGGAATTTCGGGAAAACCGGAAATTTTTCCAGTTAAAAAAAACCCTTTGTTTTTTGTACTGATTAACAGGAATGTTTTGACGGTGCAACGGTTGAAATGCGTTGAAAAAATGTGGAAGGAGTAGTCGCCAGAAAAAAGGGTGGAAATAGGGCTTTGGAAAAGCAGGAATTCTGGAAAATCCTGGAATTTTTTGGAACTTGGGAAAGGGGAAGTTTGAGTTTCCAGAATGGTGGAATATGTTGAAGGTGGAATAGTTTGAATAGGTTGAAAATTGTGGAAATGGTGGAAGTTTGAAAAAATGTCTCAATTCATTTTGAATGGGAAAAATAACCCGAAATCTGGGAATCTTTGGAATTTGTCAAGGGAAAGACCGCGATTCCCTAATAGGCTGACCAGTTTGAAGTTGGAACGGTTTGAATCAAGACGAAAAATGTGGAAGGTACACTGCAAAAAGTCAGTGTTCAAAAAACAAGAAAAAAAATACAAAAATGAGGGGTATTTTACTTGAACCAAGCAAAATGATCTGCCAGTAGAACAAGAAAATTTGGCTTGTCAAGATTTTCCGAAACAAGTAAAATTAGCTAACCTCAATGAACCCAAAAATACCTTAAAATAAGTATATTCTCACTAATAACAACTGTACTACTATATGAGTACGTACTTTCTATGTTTTCATTGAAAATAAAACCGCAAAGTCCATTTGGCTGTCATCTGTTTTAACTATGAGACACAATTGTGTCAAAGTCATGATTTTTTATTTCATGCCTGAAGTAAAAAATTATTACTTTAAATGATTGTCACACACACACTAGGTGTGGCGAAATTATTCTCTGCATTTTACCCATCACCCTTGATCACTCCCTGGGAGGTGAGGGGAGCAGTGGGCAGCAGCGGTGGCCGCGCCCGGGAATCATTTTTGGTGATTTAACCCCCAAATCCAACCCTTGATGCTGAGTGCCAAGCAGGGAGGTAATGCCGCTCGCCTTTCGGAACCGTGAACCGGCATCCGCTTCCCAGCGGGGGGTTTCGGGCACCCAACTCGCCTCCCTCCCATGGAGGGAGGAGGGGGGTTTAATGTCTCCCGTCGAAAAAGTAGTTTTATACTTGTGAGTAGAGATTTTAAATGCGTTAAAATGTAATATTGGAAATTATCGGTATGTTTTTTTTTTTTATTATCGGTATGGTTTTTTGTTTTTTTTATTAAATCAACATAAAAAACACAAGATACACTTACAATTAGTGCACCAACCCAAAAAACCTCCCTCCCCCATTCCCACTCATTCACACAAAAGGGTTGTTTCTTTCTGTTTTTAATATTCTGGTTCCTACATTATATATCAATATATATCAATACAGTCTGCAAGGGATACAGTCCGTAAGCACACATGATTGTGCGTGCTGCTGGTCCACTAATAGTACTAACCTTTAACAGTTAATTTTACTCATTTTCATTAATTACTAGTTTCTATGTAACTGTTTTTATATTGTTTTACTTTCTTTTTTATTCAAGAAAATGTTTTTAATTTATTCATCTTATTTTATATTATTAATTTTTTTTTAAAGTACCTTATCTTCACCATACCTGGTTGTCCAAATTAGCCATAATAATGTGTTAATTCCACGACTGTATATATCGGTTGATATCGGTATTGGTTGATATCGGTATCGGTAATGAAAGAGTTGGACAATATCGGAATATCGGCAAAAAGCCATTATCGGACATCCCTACTTGTGAGTGTTGATGACACAGCTTTGCATCAGTTGATATTCTAGTTTCAAGCATCCATCCATCCATCCATTTTCTACCGCTTATTCCCTTGATTTGATTTGATTTGATTTGGGGTCGCGGGGGGCGCTGGAGCCTATCTCAGCTACAATCGGGCGGAAGGCGGGGTACACCCTGGACAAGTCGCCACCTCATCGCAGGGCCAACACAGATAGACAGACAACATTCACACTCACATCCACACACTAGGGCCAATTTAGTGTTGCCAATCAACTTATCCCCAGGTGCATGTCTTTGGAGGTGGGAGGAAGCCTGAGTACCCGGAGGGAACCCACGCAGTCACGGGGAGAACATGCAAACTCCACACAGAAAGATCCCGAGCCCGGGATTGAACCCAAGACTACTCAGGACCTTCGTATTGTGAGGCAGATGCACTAACCCCTCTTCCACCGTTTCAAGCATGTTTTACTCAATATAGGTCATCAAATCTCAGCTACAAGCTGTAATATCTTACTGAGATCATTTAGGACCAAAACCCTTAAAACAAGTAAAACACTCTAACATAAAATCTGCTTAGTGAGAAGAATTATCTTATCAGACCGAAAATAAGCAAAGATCACCCTTATTTGAGATATTTAATCTTACTTAGATTTCAGTTTTTGCAGTGTAGAGCGACGCCAAAATCTGAAGAAGAAGAAGCTGAAGAAGTTTAATAAATATATTAATTTTGGTGTAGAAAACCATAAGTGTGAATGCTTTGGAGCATTTTGTTCTAGAAAGTTCCTCCTCGTACTCTGCTATGGGTCTTTCCAACACTCCAAATATCTCTTCAATGACAGATGCTTTGGAGCATTCACACCATGAATGCAATTCCATCCATCCATTTCCTACCGCTTGTCCCTTTTGGGGTGGCTGGAGCCTATCTTTATTAGATGGAAATACACGCCATTGCTACTTATTTGAGCTCCTATTTGAAACCCGCATCACATTTTTAATAATGATGATAATGCAGCTGTAACACAAACGTACTTGACTATATCACAGAGCTATACGGTTACCTTTCAAACGAAACCAACGTTAACGAGTCGTTATTCGTGTGTGATGTTTGTTAATATTTTACCGAGGTTGTCAGAGATGAACATTGTTTATGCAAACATCAGATGCATAACGGTGTAAGGAGGGACACTTCCAGGAATTAGACGGATCCCAGCGGGCAAACATCAGATGCATAACGGTGTTGGGGGGACGCTTCCGGGAAATAGACGGATCCCATGTCTTACTTACGGGTTGTTATTACTCATCGTCAGCAACAAGCTGCTCAATATCCGTACATTGGAGTGGAGACCCGCCGCGGCCATATCCCGTACATGATCCACCATGTTCATTTTCGGTTGATAGAAGATTAAGACCTTATTCGGGTTGGTGTTGGTATTCAAAAGTTTCAGCTTCATACACAGCTAATGCTAGCTAGCTAACTTTTCGTATTAAAAATGGCGCCCGAGGACCTCTCTTCCGCTTGATAGTACATGTTGCCTTTACGTGTACTTGGAAATATTAAACCTCCATTTGGCTCTCAGTAATTCCCGAACAATCATGGACAAACTACCTTTAAAGGCAATTTGTTATAGCTACTAGTTACGCTCTCCTAAAACTAATTCAATTATTAAAGGATTTTTTTTTCTCATATAGGTAGCTGGTTACCAGGGGAAGACAGTATGTATCGCCTTACTTTTTGAAAAACCTCCAAATATAGAAAGAGACGTTTAATGAGATTAAAGTTACAACAGACAAAGACAGACTTTGTTCTGGATAATAATGCTCACTTCACACCTGTGTTTATTCTTTTTTACGTCAATGATTTTGAAAAAGTGCCTACACAGGACTGAAGTCTTGAAAGTTCATGTTTTGCCTCAACGTCTGTGAATGCACCATATGTGGGCGTGATTAGTGGAGAATGAAAATTGTGTGTGTGTATGTCATACTTGCCAATCCTCCCGAATTTTCCGGGAGACTCCCGAAATTCAGCGCCTCTCCCGAAAACCTCCCGGGACAAATATTCTCCCGAAAATCTCCCGATTTTCAGCCGGAGCTGGAGGCCACGCCCCCTCCAGCTCCATGCGGACCTGAGTGAGGACAGCCTTTTTTTTATGACGGGAGGACAACAGGGTGACAAGAACTAAATCATCCAGACTAGAGATAAATTGTATTATTATGTTTATCTTACCTAAAAATAAATATATTTATTAATTACAAAAAAAAAACTAAATACATTTTTACTATATTTTGCTAAAAACATCAAAATTAATTGTGTTTTTATTTGTATTTTTTCTGACTCCTTATTACATCCAGCCATAGAATTATACATTAAAATAAACATATTTGAAATAATTAATTTTAATTATCATAATAATTCATTTAAAATGACCATATAATTCATTTAAAATGACCATATTTAATTATTAAAATAATTGCTTGTTTATCAACAACTTTAGCATTTTATTCATTACATTTTGAAGCTCTCAGAAGCCAAGTTAGGTTATATTCCTTAAGATTTATTTATGCAAGTTTGAAGTATCAATTATCTAAACACAGTTTTGTTTGCATATTTTCAGGATATTTATATATATATATATATATATATATATATATATATATATATATATATATATATATATATATATATATATGAAATACTTGACTTGGTGAATTCTAGCTGTCAATATACTCCTCCCCTCTTAACCACGCCCCCGCCCACAACCACGCCCCGTCCCACCCCCACCCCCGACCACGCCCCCCACCCACACACCCCACCTCCCGAAATCGGAGGTCTCAAGGTTGGCAAGTATGGTGTATGTGTGTGTGTGTGTGCGTGTGTGTGTGTGTGTGTGTGTGTGTGTGTGTGTGTGTGTGTGTGTGTGTGTGTGTGTGTGTTTTGAATCATTGATTGATTGAAACTTTTATTGGTAGATTGCACAGTACAGTACATATTCCGTACAATTGACCACTAAATGGTAACACCCAAATAAGTTTTTCAACTTGTTTAAGTCGGGGTCCACATAAATCAATTCATGGTACAAATATATACTATCAGCATAATACAGTCATCACACAAGTTAATCATCAGAGTATATACATTGAATTATTTACATTATTTACAATCCGGGGGGTGGGATGAGGAGCGTTTGGTTGATATCAGCACTTCAGTCATCAACAATTGCATCATCAGAGAAATCAATGTTTATCAATCAATGTTTATTTTAATAGCCCTAAATCACAAGTGTCTCAAAGGGCTGCACAAGCCACAACGACATCCTCGGTACAAAGCCCACATAAGGGCAAGGAAAAACTCACCCCAGTGGGACGTCGATGTGAATGACTATGAGAAACCTTGGAGAGGACCGCATATGAACCTACACTGTTTCAATGGACATTGAAACTGTGTAGGTCTGACTTGGTAGGATATGTACAGCGAGCAGAGAACATAGTGAGATCAGATAGCATAAGAACAAGTATATACATTAAAAATACATTTGATTACTTACATTTGGTTATTTACAATCCGGGGAGGTGGGATGTGGAGGGGGGAGGGTGTTAGTCAAGGGTTGAAGTTGCCTGGAGGTGTTGTTTTAGTGCAGTTTTGAAGGAGGATAGAGATGCCCTTTCTTTTACACCTGTTGGGAGTGCATTCCATATTGATGTGGCATAGAAGGAGAATGAGTTAAGACCTTTGTTAGATCGGAATCTGGGTTTAACGTGGTATGTGGAACTCCCCCTGGTGTTGTGGTTATGGCGGTCATTTACGTTATGGAAGTAGTTTAATCCAGTAGTTTTAATCCTTGCAGTCAATCCATGACTGCAAGATAATCTATGTTTTTGATTGATTGATTGAAACTTGTATTAATAGATTGCACAGTACAGTACATATTCCGTACAATTGACCACTAAATGGTAACACCCCAATAAGTTTTTCAACTTGTTTAAGTCGGGGTCCACTAACATGCTATTTAGGCTTGCAGTATGTACACATTGCATCATTATGCCTCTTTGTAGGTATATTTGAGCTAATTTATTTTCCTTTACTTATGTCCTATGTGTATTTGATTTATATTTGCATGTCTCATGATACATTATCTGTCTGTAATGAGGCTGCATTTCTCATAGCTGTTTGTGTGCCATGTTGTTCCAGACCACAGCAAACGTTACCCAGCTCGCAAAGATTGTAATAAATCCATTATAAGAAGACAGTGTTACGCCTCCATTTTACTAATGATTTCCAATGTTTCAAAAATGTGTAGAATAAACATTAAAATACAACATTTCTGTCAACAAAGATTTGCGTCAGCCTTTGATAGTAGGCTAATATAGCTAATATAGACACTTAGGTCATGTGTTGCCTTCATTATAACAATAAATAAGGCTTTTGATTTTTTTGCGACTCCAGAGAGATCTTTTATTTTTAATTGTTGGTCCAATATGGCTCTTTCAACATTTTGGGTTGCCGTCCCCTGGTCTAGGTAAACATAGCTTACATTGCAAAATAAAGCTGTTGCCTTTATGATGCTAATGCAAAACTGGTCTCTTAGTGTGGCATTTCCTTCGAATAATGCCTCAGCAGGTTTCGGTTTATTTTTCAGAAGAAGTGTCAGCACCGTTAGTGTTTGATATGTCCCTTTCCATCTTCGAGTAAATACAGGCGCATAGTATTGCTGATGGTATACCAATACTGATACCTGCAGTTTTTTGAGAATGTTCAGGATCATCTAAAATTGTGTAATTTGCCTCAAGTTAGTTGATCATCAGAATAAAACAAAGCATACAGAATTTAGGCAAATTTTTTTACAAACAATATTTTTCCTAATCCTTTTTTATTACGTACAGTTGTTTGAGCAAAATAAAGTCCGTAGTGCAAAACAAAACAGAAGTAAAGAGTGGTTTTCATTCAAATCATTTGCCCTTCTGTGTCCAAGAAATGATTAATTGAGTTAGTAAACAATATAACAATATATCAATATAACAATATCAACAATGTATCATTGTGAACAAAACAACAAAACACAGGAGATAATTTAAAACCAATCCTATATGGGTCGATATATAATCTAATCTGAAAATTGGACATTTCAACTCTATGTTGGTTGGTTGGTTGGTTGGAGTTAGTTTATTTCGAACATGCATACAATTAAAATGTAATACATCACATATTTTAGTTTTTTTCATTACAGCATGTCCGAAAAGGAGTAGGAAGAAGCAGAGTTTATTTAATCTTTTTGTATCGTAGCAGTTTGTAACACATTTGTTTGTTTTCCATTTGTAAAACAACAGTAAGTACATACATACATAATACATTAATTAATTAATACGATGAGTAAGTAAATAATTACTAAACACATAAATGAACAATAATCAAAGTTCTCATAAATAAATAGTTAAGTAATTTATGGTTCACATGAGATGAATAAGATCTCCTTTTTGATAGGTCTTTATATTTGTATCAAGATTCTTCTTGGTACTTGTGAACACTTAGTGTTTGAACAGTTTCTCAAAGTTGATCATATTAGTTAGTACAGTGTTTGTTGCCAATCAACCTATCCCCAGGTGCATGTCTTTGGAGGTGGGAGGAAGCCGGAGTACCCGGAGAAAACATGCAAACTCCACACAGAAGGATCTCGAGCGCAGGATCGAACCCAGGACCTACGTATTGTGAAGCAGACGCACTAACCCCTCTTTCACTGTGCTGCCGCATATAATGCATATATATATATATATATATATATATATATATATATATATATATATATATATGTATATATATATATATATATGTATATATATATATATATATATATATATATATATATATATATATATATATATATATATATATATATAAAATGCTATGTGACCCAGACCGCTCTGGCTGCAGTGCCCTCTGCTGGTTATTCAGGGGAGTGTGTAGGTCACATTTATTTGTGCATCTGGTTTGTGGTAGGAATGTCTCATCGACACAAAAGCAAAAAAAGCGATCCACATATGCAAATTCAATACAAATACAAAATCAAGCATATTTATATTCATATCATCAAAAATATTTTTACAAATACACATTTATTTATACAAATTCTTGATTTATTTGTATGTCACATTTTTATACTTATACATTTTATTTATTGTACATATTTAGAGATGTCCGATAATATCGGACTGCCGATATTATCGGCCGATAAATGCTTTAAAAAGGGACGGCGTGGCGAAGTTGGTAGATTGGCCGTGCCAGCAATCGGAGTGTTGCTAGTTACTGGGGTTCAATCCCCACCTTCTACCATCCTAGTCACGTCCGCT
This sequence comes from Nerophis lumbriciformis, assembly GCF_033978685.3. Taxonomy (NCBI): domain Eukaryota; kingdom Metazoa; phylum Chordata; class Actinopteri; order Syngnathiformes; family Syngnathidae; genus Nerophis; species Nerophis lumbriciformis. Next base: position 17,503,941 of record NC_084559.2, read on the forward strand.
GTGTCCTTGGGCAAGACACTTCACCCCTTGCTCCTGATGGCTGCTGGTTAGTGCCTTGCATGGCAGCTCCCGCCATCAGTGTGTGAATGTGTGTGTGAATGGGTGAATGTGGTAATACTGTCAAAGCGCTTTGAGTACCTTGAAGGTAGAAAAACGCTATACAAGTATAACTCATTTATTTCTATTTATTATCAGAAATTATCGGTATCGGTTTCATAAAGTAAAATGTATGACTTTTTAAAACTCCGCTGTACGGAGTGGTACACGGACGTAGGGAGACGTACAGAGCGCCAAGAAAACCTTAAAGGCACTGCCTTTGCGTGCTGGCCCAGTCACATGATATCTACGGCTTTTCACACACACAAGTGAATGCAAGGCATATTTGGTCAACAGCCATACAGGCCACACTGAGGGTGGCCGTATAAACAACTTTAACACTGTTACAAATATGCGCCACACTGTGAACCAACACCAAACAAGAATGACAAACACATTTTGGGAGAACATCCGCACCGTAACACAACATAAACACAACAGAACAAATGCCCAGAAGCCCTTGCAGCACTAGCTCTTCCGGGACGCTACAATATACACCCCCCGTACCCCCTTACCCACCTCAACCCCGCCCACCTGAACCTCCTCATGCTCTCTCAGGGAGAGCATGTCCCAAATTCCAAGCTGTTGTTTTGAGGCATGTTAAAAAAAAAAAATGCACTTTGTGACTTCAATAATAAATATGGCAGTGCCATGTTGGCATTTTTTTTTCCATAATTTGAGTTGATTTATTTTGGAAAACCTTGTTACATTGTTTAATGCATCCAGCGGGGCATCACAACAAAATTAGGCATAATAATGTGCTAATTCCACGACTGTATATATCGGCAGGGGCGCCGAAAACGGGGGGGGGGTAAAGGAGACGGATTCTAGGGGCCCATGATGGAGGGGGGCCCAGAGAGGCCCCTAATGATGATGAAATTATAATACAGAAAAAATAATGACACTGTGTTGGGGGCCCTGTAAAGATTACCGTATTTTCATGGGGCCCAAAATCCCTAGCGGCGCCCCTGTATATCGGTATCGGTTGATATCGGAATCTGTAATTAAGAGTTGGACATTATCGGAATATCGGATATCGGCAAAAAAGCCATTATTGGACATCTCTATATATATTTTCAAATCTCAAAAATATATTTACAAATACGCGTTTATTTATACAAATTATTTATTTATTTGTATATCACATTTGTACTTGTATTTGTATATTTATTATATATGCATATGTATTAATATCATACTGATATATATAAGTTGATGTGAGACAATTCTACTTCCATATTAACACTAGTGAGCAGTAGACACGTCAAATTGGAGCAACAATAAGACATATCAATAGCAATTCGTGTTTAATTTAAGAGTTTAATTTTAAGAATATTCCAAAGTCCAAAAAAAACGAGCTTTGTGCTGAAAAGATCTAACTTTGGACACCTCTTGTTATAAATTGTCCTGCGGACTCTCACACGCCGTGTCAACAATATGCACGCATGCGCACTGCGAAAGCCAGCAGCTGAACGTTGTGTCAAAACACAGAGGGAAAGAGAATCTGGGCTACCTCAGAGTATTTGTAAAGCCTTTTTTTTCCCCCAATAGCGTATACATACCATGACCGAACAATCAGCGTTACTTCTTCGAAAACAACTAGCAGGTAAAATGAACGTCAGTATGCGGGTGAGAAATGAGTGAATGCAAAGTTTACGTAGCTTCCAGCTAACGTTAGCATCTTAGCTGGGCAATGCTATCATGTTGACGCGATACAAATAAGGCCAAAAAAATATCAACCTAAGTAGCAAAATGACTTCCTGGGCGAAGCTGCCAATATAGCGATGACTGCGATGTCCTGTGAGAATAGTAATAATACGATTTTTTAATAAAATCATTATATGATGTTTGAGTGCACTTGCTAACGGGCTAGCAAGTTGACATCCAGTTAGCTGACGGAACAAAGGAATTATCAGTGCATGGACTCATCTTCTTCAATAACTCATGCTTCTTTCATCAGAGTTGCTCTTTTGTAGATTCAAAATAAACGATTTTTTGTATGGAGTTAGGCTTGGGCGATTTGGCCTTTTATTAATATCTCGATATTTTTAGGCCATGTCACGATACACGATATATATCTCGATATTTTGCCTTAGCCTTGAATGAACACTTGATGCATATAATCACACCAGTATGATGATTCTTTGTGTCTACATTAAAACATTCTTCTTCATACTGCATTAATATATGCTCATTTTAAACTGCGCTTATAAATTTGAGTGTGATGTAAGGATACCATCATGAAAAGCACATTTAATAAAAACTTTATTACGGTCTTACCTTTACTTATAAATGAAGTCCATGCGCCGCTCCTTCTGAACAAAAGCATCGATAACTTGTTTATAGAAGTCTTCCTTATCTTTCTTCAGTTTTAAAAGTCTCTCTGTCTCGATGGAGATCTTCCTTTAATTATTACCTCCTGCTTCGATTGAAAGTCCAGTTTAGAAAACTGTTGTTGTCACTTCTTCTGCAGCCGAGTAGTCGAAAGAATGATTCCTGGGATACTATCAAAGGCTGACGCAAATCTTTGTTGACAGAAATGTTGTATTTTAATGTTTATTCTACACATTTTTGCAACATTGGAAATCATTAGTAAAATGGAGGCGTAACACTGTCTTCCTATAATGGATTTATTACAATCTTTGCGAGCTGGGTAACGTTTGCTGTGGTCTGGAAGAACATGGCACACAAACGGCTATGAGAAATGCAGCCTCATTACATACAGATAATGTGTCATATGAGACATGCAAATATAAATGAAATACACAGAGGACATAATAGTAAAGGAAAATAAATTAGCTCAAATATACCTACAAAGAGGCATAATGGTGCAATATGTACATACTGCAAGCCTAAATAGCATGTTAGTGGACACCGACTTAAACAAGTTGAAAAACTTATTGGGGTGTTACCATTTAGTGGTCAATTGTACGGAATATGTACTGTACTGTGCAATCTACTAATAAAAGTTTCAATCAATCAATCAAAAGCATAGATTATCTTGCAATCATGGATTGACTGCAAGGATTAAAACTACTGGATTAAACTACTTCCATAACGTAAATGACCGCCATAACCACAACACCAGGGGGAGTTCCACAAACCACGTTAAACTTTCATGCAGAGAGGGAAATCACAACTAAGTCAATTTACCAAAACTGTATTTATTAAACAGTGGCACAAACATTCATGTCATTTCCAAACCTAAAGTGCAAGATTGTCAGAGACATTTTTAAAACAAGCTATTAGTGCACTTTTGTGCATGATGTCACTAAGATGACATATCAAAACAACACTAACTTAAAGTGCACTTTTTGTACAGAACACCACTACAATAGTTTAAAGAAGGGGTGCTCACATTCTTTCTGCAGGCGAGCTACTTTTCAATTGATCAAGTCGTGGGGATCTACCTCATTCATATACCGTATATTACCAAATAAACGCCCTTGGGCAAATAACCGCCCATGTCCTAATAGCCGCCCGGGGTCTGACCCCATTTTGTCAATTAACCGCCTCTTCCTAATAACCAACCGCCTATGTCCAAATAGCCGCCCATGGGCTGTTATTTGCATAATTTAGATTAAAATGCTACTGGGGTTGCGTTTGCTGCAGTATTATTGTTTTGATGGTTTTATAGAGTACTTGGTACCATAATTTTATTTTTCCTGTATGCTGCTTTATTTAAAACTTGGAGTACTGTAGCCTTTATTTTATTTAAGTGACAGTATTATTGTTCTGTTTTGATGGTGGGTTTTATACTTGGGTACTTGGTACCATAATTTTATTTTTCCCGGTAGGCTGCTTTATTTAAAAAGTTTATTTATTTTTAGTATTGGTATTCTATTTGACAATTGTTGCACTACTGCCATGTTGAGGCCCTGTTGATCTCTTGTCTTTTGATAGCCTACCTCATGTTGATCTCTTGTTTTTTTGTTTGTATGTTTACAATAGCTTTTACATTTAAAGTTTTTTGTACGAAAAAAAAATACTGGACAGTAACCATTGTAACCAAATAATGGTCTGGTGCAGGCTGGTGCAAAAATAAATAAAAGCCTTGTGCAAATAACCGCCTGCTTCTTTTAAACGCCTGTCTCCAAAATCGATTTTGTGAAATAAACGCCCGGGCTACTATTTGGTAATATACGGTATGTATAATTTATGTTTACTTATTTATGAAATATATGTTTTTGTTAACAAGTTAAAGGTGTTTAATGATAATGCAAGCATTTTAACACCTATAGTTAATATTGTTAATAAATTAAAGGTGTTTAATGATAATACAAGAATCAGGGGTGCTCACACTTTTTCAGCATGCAAGCTACTTATAAAATGATCAAGTCAAAATGATGTACCTACTACAAAAATGCAATACATATATTTATTTCTAAATATATTGAGGATTCTTTATATCGAAGATAATATTTCTGCCTTATTTTTAAAGTCTCGGAACAATGAGTCAGCTGCTTCAATGAATGCCTCCTTTACCATCTCTCCGTCTTGGAAGGACTTATTGTTATTAACGATGATGTGACTCACCCGGAATGATGCTTCGGTGGCGACTTTCGCTTTTGAAGTTTGTTGTGTGAAAAATGACTGCTGTCCGGACAAGTGGGATTTCAGTTCTTTCACCTTTCTCTTTCTCAGCTCGCTTTTCAGCAGGAAGTCGGTGTCGTATTTTCCATGAATCGTCCAAAAATGCCGCTCCACATTTCCCTTCTTTGGTATTGCGATGGCAGATTGGCAGATGAGGCAAACGCACTTCGAAAATGTCATGGTGAAAAAAAAAGTCCTCCTCCCATTCCGCATGAAAGTGATACGTTTTTGTCTTCTTACTTGGTCCAGCTCCCCCACTCATTTTAATACCCTTAAGAGAAAAAACTGAGGGCTGAAAATTGGCGGTAACTCGCTGACAAGCTTGTTAGCTTTGCTGCACTGAGCGCCGTTGTTTGCGCATGCGCAGTGACCTAAGTGTCAGAAAAACGAAGATGTCATCTGACTGGCTGCCCTGTTTATCAATCAAAAGACGGGATGGATGATAGGCTGGCGTCAATTTTTTTTAAATTTTTTTAATGTAATGCAAATTTTTTTTTTTTTATGTAATGCGATCTACCAATACTACCTTTGCGATCGACTGGTAGATCGCGATCGACGTATTGAGCACCCCTGGTTTAAAACAAATAAAGTGCACTTTTGTGCATGATGTTACACAAGATATTTCAATAACTGTCAAATAAAAATTAACTGCATAACAGGAAATCAAATAATGTATGGCCTTCGCTATGTGGTAGGTTCCTGCGGACGTTATCTCCTTCTGTTGTTGACTATTTTTTTCATACGGTGTTGATGTGGAAATGTTTTGTTGGTGTGGCATCGAACGGAGATGTTGACATGCAGAGTTTCAAGCACTCTTCATTCTCTAGCGGGTGACTTTTCAAATGATGCTACACATTAGCGGTAATGCTACTTTTTGTAGCAACGCTTTTGCCCCACACTTGACAAATGACGGTTGTCTGTTCGACATATTCCCGCTTGAAGCCAAACCACCGCCAGATGATGGAGCCCGTGCTGTTTTTCTTGGGAATAAATTCTTGTTCATACTGCATTAATATATGCTCATTTTAAACTTTCATGCAGAGAGGGAAATCACAACTACCGTATTTCCTTGAATTAGCGCTGGGGCGGTAATTAGTGTAAAACCTCTTCTCACTCCGGCGCTTACCAAAGGCATGCGGTAAATTTAGGCCTGCGCTTAGAAATTTAAAACCTCTTCTCACTCCGGCGCTTACCAAAGGCATGCGGTAAATTTAGGCCTGCGCTTATAAATTTAAAACCTCTTCTCAATCCGGCGCTTACCAAAGGCATGCGGTAAATTTAGGCCTGCGCTTATAAATTTGAGTGTGATGTAAGGATACCATCATGAAAAGCACATTTAATACAAAAAATGTTATTATGGTCTTACCATTACTTATAATTGAAGTCCATACGCCGCTCCTTCTGAACAAAAGCATCGATAACTTGTTTATAGAAGTCTTCCTTATCTTTCTTCAGTTTTAAAAGTCTCTCTGTCTCGATGGAGATCTTCCTTTAATTATTACCTCCTGCTTCAATTGAAAGTCCAGTTTAGAAAACTGTTGTTGTCACTTCTTCTGCAGCCGAGTAGTCGCAAGAATGATTCCTGGGATCACTAGCGCCCTCTACCACCATGAGGGGGGAGTCATTTATTGACTCATATTTGACACACGCAGCTATATTAATAAAACATTTTTACTGTTCTTTTTAGCATAGTCAATAGCTTTGACCTTAAATCCTACTGAATAGCTCTTTATCTTCTTCCCTTTATGTGATTTTAAATTATTGAAATTAGCCTCCTCCATTTTGGAAGATGATGCCTTGAAAGGTGAAGTGTCACTCGTGACGTGACGAGTTTGACCCGGCGGTAAAACGAAGCATATGCTAATTATTCTGCGAAACGAGTTTGACCCGGCGGTAAAATGAGAAATGCGCTAATTATTTTGCTAAACAAGTTTGACCCGGCAGTAATTCTAAGCATGTGCTAATTCTAAGCATGCGTTAATTCTAAGCATGCGCTAATTATTTTGCTAAACAAGTTTGACCCGGCAGTAATTCTAAGCATGCGCTAATTCTAAGCATGCACTAATTATTTCGCAAAACGAGTTTGATCCGGCGGTAAAACGAGGCATGCGGATAATATATACCCGGCGGCAATTCAAGGAAATACGGCAAGTCAATTTACCAAAACTATATTTATTAAGCAGTGGCACAAACATTCACGTAATTTCAAAACAGAAAGTGCAAGATTGTCAGAGACATTTTAAAACAAGCTTATTAGTGCACTTTTGGGGTTGAGGTGCAGGCAGCATACCCTTACCCTTCGAGCTGTCCTGGATGACATTAAATTATTTTTTCCAATAATTTCGGAACTTGCAAGCGTATTTCTTCTTCTTACTCGTCGTCGCCATGTCTCTTCTTCGTTCTTATGCTTCGTCTCCATCTTGTTGTGTGTGCAGTTGTGGACTGAGCTCCAAAAGCCGTAGATGTTATTGTAGCGTCCCGGAAGAGTTAGTGCTCCAAGGGGTTCTGGGTATTTGTTCTGTTGTGTTTATGTTGTGTTATGGTGCGGATGTTCTCCCAAAATGTGTTTGTCATTCTTGTTTGATGTGGGTTGACAGTGTGGCGCATATTTGTGACAGTGTTAAAGTTGTTTATACGGCCACCCTTAGTGTGACATGTATGGCTGTTGACCAAGTATGGATGGCATTCACTTGTGTGTGTGTGCTTGAAATTAATGTTATCATTAAACCAGTTAAAAGATCATACAACGTGTCAGCATTTCTTGACATCTTCGAGTAAAGACCATTGTTAAACCCGTCCAACACTACATTACTATGTGACTGGGCCGGCACGCTATTTATATAGAGGAAAAGCAGACTTCTGGACAGCATGCGGCTGTTAAGGGGTGAAGGTTTCAGTTGAGAGAGAACGCTAAAGGCAGTGCCTTTAAGGCACGCCCCCAATATTGTTGTCCGGGTGGAAATCGGGAGAATGGTTGCCCCGGGAGATTTTCGGGAGGGGCACTGAAATTCGTGCGTCTCCCGGGAAAATCGTGAGGGTTGGCAAGTCATACCAAATATTATAAAAATGGGACCCATTACCTCCCTGCTTGGCACTCAGCATCAAGGGTTGGAATTGGGGGTTAAATCACCAACCTCCCAGGGGGTGAACAAGGGAATGGGTCAAATGCAGAGGACACATTTCACCACACCTAGTGTGTGTGACAATCTTTGGTACTTTAATTTAACTTATTTTATTTGATATTGCATTGTTAAATGTTATTGTAATGTTGCACTTATTGTTCGGCTTGTTTTTTGCATTTAGTTTTTATTTTATATAGCGTGGCTTGGTTGGTAGAGCGGCCGTGCCAGCAACTTGAGGGTTCTAGGTTCATTAACTTATTTTATTTGATATTGCATTGTTAAATGCTATTGTAATGTTGTACTTATTGTTCTGCTTTTTTTTGCATTTAGTTTTTATTTTATATAGCGTGGCTTGGTTGGTAGAGCGGCCGTGCCAGCAACTTGAGGGTTCTACGTTCGATCACCGCTTCTGCCATCCCAGTCACAGCTGTTATGTCCTTGGGCAAGACACTTCACCCACCTGGTTTAAATGTAACTTAGATAATGGGTTTCACTCACTATGTAAAGCGCTTTGAGTCAATTCACTTCACATTTTGGGACAAGAGGAGTGGTACACGAAAACTACAACACTATTAACTATTACGACGGTGAATATGGTTTTTAAATCCTTAGGTGGTCTTGCCCCACCGTACCTCTCTGAGCTGCTCCATCTCTATGCCCCCACCCGGTCCCTCAGGTCAGCTGATCAGCTGATCCTGGAGGTACCCAAAACAAAGCGCAAGCTCAGAGGGGACAGAGCCTTCTCTGTTGCGGGTCCCAAACTCTGGAACGATCTCCCTCTCCATGTGAGACCAGGCCCCTTCTTTGGCTATTTTTAAGACCATTCTTAAAACCCATTTTTATTCACTGGCTTTTAACCCAGCATGAGACTTTGAACTGTTTTTAGCTTTTAACTTTGTGAACTGTTTTTAACTTTTAAACTGTTTTCATCTAACAAACTGTTCTTAGGATAATTTATATTTGCTTTTTAATTGTGTATTTTTATTTCTGTTTTAAATGTTATTTTTTTAGTCTGTCCTTTGACTCTATTTCTTTGTGATGTACAGCCCTTTGTTTTTCAACTGTGCTTGTCTTTAAAGGGCTTTATAAATAAAGTTGGTATGGTATGGTATATGTAATTGACGGAATGGAATCCCATCACATCACCAGGCTTGACAGAAAGAGAGCGTGGGAGTTATTTCAAATACTGCTGTGAATGAAGGCTGCAGTTTATCAAGACAAAATGAACTTATCCTTGTTTTCACAATTGTAAAATCAATATTGTTACCTCTCGAGCTGCGCACCATTAACTTTTGCAGGCGTTATTAAATGGGAGTACTTGTTAGGTATGTGCGAGTTTCTACGCATGCTTGTGGCGGTTGACGAATGACGGCGAGACTTGTGTGGTCGCCAATCATGTGCAACGTTCTGCACATGCCCTTTGTTGAGTGAATCATGGTATACATTTTTTTTTTGATAGATTGAAACTTTTATTAGTAGATAGTACAGTACATATTCCGTACAATTGACCACTAAATGGTAACACCCGAATAAGTTTTTCAACTTGTTTAATTCGGTGTCCACATTAATCAATTCATGGTAAGATCATAGGTACTTGAGTCAGTAAAAATAATCATGTTCACCATCATACTGTATAGTGCAGGGGTCGGCAACCCGCGGCTCCGGAGCCGCATGCGGCTCTTTGATCACTCTGATGCGGCTCAGCAGCTTACTTGCTGAACCCCCCAATGTTCCTGTGAGACTTCCGGATTTCGGTGCCTCTCGCAGAAAACTACCAGGACTAAAATTCACCGATTTTCACCCTTACAGCTATAATAAGGGCGTGCCATGATGGTACAACATTTGGCGCCTTCTACAATCTGTATTAACAGCGTGCCAGCCCAACACTTCCATCCATCCATTTTCTACCGCTTATTCCCTTTGGGGTCGCGGGGGGTGCTGGAGCCTATCTCAGCTACAATCGGGCGGAAGGCGGTGTACACCCTGGACAAGTCGCCACCTCATCGCAGGGCCAACACAGATAGACAGACAACATTCACACTCACACCCACACACTAGGGCCAATTTAGTGTTGCCAATCAACTTATCCCCAGGTGCATGTCTTTGGAGGTGGGAGGAAGCCGGAGTACCCGGAGGGAACCCACGCAGTCACGGGGAGAACATGCAAACTCCACACAGAAAGATCCCGATCCCGGGATTGAATCCAAGACTACTCAGGACCTTCGTATTGTGAGGCAGATGCACTAACCCCTCTGCCACCGTGAAGCCCCAGCCCAACACTTGTTATACAATATACATCTTCTGCTTGCACACGTACGTGACAGCAAGGCATACTTGGTCAACAGCCACACAGGTTACACTGACGGTGGTCATATAAAACAACTTTAACACTCTTACTAATAATGCGCCACACTTTGAACCAAAACCAAACAAGAATGACAAACACATTTCGGGAGAACATCTGCACCTTAACACAACATAAACACAACAGAACAAACACCCAGAATCCCATGCAGCCCTGACTCTTCCGGGCTCCATTATACACCCCTGCTACCACCCCCCCCCCCCCCCCCCCCCCTGTGCGTCGGTTGAGCTGGGCGGGGTTTGGTAGCGGGGGTGTATAATGGAGCCCGGAAGAGTTAGGGCTGCATGGGATTCTGGGTATTTGTCCTGTTGTGTTTATGTTGTGTTACGGTGCAGATGTTCTCCCGAAATGTGTTTGTCATTCTTGTTTGGTGTGGGTTCACAGTGTGGCGCATTATTAGTAAGAGTGTTAAAGTTTTTTTTTTATACCGCCACCGTCAGTGTAACCTGTGTGGTTGTTGAGTGAGTATGCCTTGCTGTCACCTACGTGAGCAAGCGAAAGCCCCATTCAACATCTGGCTGATCAGGCACGTTCGTTCTAGTGGGCGCTATATGTCGTATTATCACGACACGCATGACGCCGACAACCGCTATTCATTTAAACATTTAAAACCTGCGTGCCGCACCAGCTTAAAAATTCCATAAAAGGTGTGGGCAGCGTGTCTGAGACTCCTGGTTAATACATAGCACAAAGCAAAAACAAAACTTTGAATGCAGTGTTATTTCATTTAAAATTTCAAACATTTTTGCGGCTCCCATTGTTATCTATAATTTGTGAAACTGGTCAAAATGGCCCTTTGACTGGTAAAGGTTGCCGACCCCTGGTATAGTGGAACCCGTTTATGTCAACATAAGTAGTTGTCCACATTTAAATCAAAACCGAAACTAGTTATGCTTGCACATTTGCTTGTGACTTTGGCCAGAGACACAAGGAGAGTGTGTGATAGTAAAATATTTTTGTACCTACGGCATTTCGTTGACATTGTTTTTTCCATTTGTGCTTATTTTTATTCTTCTGTTTTAACATATTTTATACTCTTATCTAACAGAGCTGCGGTAATGTTGTATATTTTGACTACCGGTACAATGACAATACAACTTTTGTACATGCTGCGCAAATCTTTCCTTAGGTGGCTAACAATTTAAATAGAAAAATTAAATGTGGGCATTTTGTTAGTTGATGTACCGTAGTCTAATCTATTTTGATACTTCTATGCTTTAACAGGAAGATATTTTGCTACTTAACTAAGCTGAATAGTAGTTATGTTGCTGTGATTGCACACTGCTTAGCAAAAGGTAGAAGTTAACAATATTGCATGGCGACATTAACGGTGTGGTTTGTCATAGAAACGACGCCTTCGGGTAATCAGTCCATTTTAAGTATGCCATTTTCTAGTTTTAAGAAAAGAAGAACAAAAGTGTCCAACTTCCAGGCCTACTTTTAACATTGTTTTAAATTCCAAATGATACAGCTTTGATTTCATACATCCCATTGTAATTTGATAATTTGCCAAAGATACTCTGGCTCTGAAAGCTCATTTAAGTTTCTACGGTGTATTTTCCCTGTCATACATCTCTGTTGTTGTGTGTGAAGGGGCAGTTTTTAAATTTGTGCGACTGAAATGTTTAAAATATCCCTTTTACTCTTTTACAGAGCTCAACAAGAACCCTGTGGAGGGCTTTTCAGCAGGTCTGATAGATGATGACGACATATATAAATGGGAAGTTGTGATCATTGGTCCCCAGGATACTCTTTTGTAAGTCTGCAGTTATTTGGACCCACTTTTTTCAATTCAAATGATAAATGTGTTTGTTTTTTTCCAATATTTTCAAACTTTGTCCTGTATTTCTATTACAGTGAAGGAGGATTTTTTAAAGCATATTTAACCTTTCCATATGATTATCCTCTACGACCTCCAAAGATGAAGTTCATAACTGAAATCTGGCATCCAAATGGTAAACACTAAGAACTCACATACACTGGGTTTGGGACATACACTTGGTTTGGCTGATTTGTGGACATTTTTCAAGCCCAAGTTCTTTGTTATCTTAAGCAATGGCATTATGAAATGGGGGAAGATGACACCCTACACCCCTTTTTGGTTCACTTTTTTAGTGGTAAGTGAAAACCTGGGCCTACAGAGAAATTCGTAATTTCCATATGAATGCTAAAGTAAAGACCCACATTACCATTTATTTGTCTGACAGGAATTTAAAAATAGTCTCAACTATCTTGTTGGTTTCCCCTTGGTAGCGACATTGGAACCAGAAAATGGCGAAAATTCTGGACGAGTTGACTGACGTTGACATAAGCAGTCGAGTTGCATTTATTTAGTTGCTTTGATAGAATCCTTGTTGATATAGCCATGCTTTTATTTTGAAACTTTGCCCTAAATATAAAGTGTCTGTGCACACATGTTAATGCTGTGTAAATAGACAGTAGGGTTAGGTGATTTGATCGATTTTGCTCTATATATCGATTTGTTTCCTAAGGAAGTATCGATTTTTCAGTTGCTAGTATCGCCACATTAATTCCCATTCACATCCAATCTGAAGCACAGTAGGTGTGAGTCAGAAGTGGCTGTAAACAATGTTTCAACACACGTCAAACAAAGTAATAATGTTGGCATCAAAAAGTCTTGAAAGAAAAGAAAAGTGGATTCAAAAAGGTGAATTTAAAGAGGAATAGACCGAAAAAAATTTTTTATTTCACCCCCAATCGGCACATAGCTAATGTGTTTAATTTGTACTAAAACAATTGGAGTTAAAATGCCAATGTAAAACGTCGATGTAACAAAGCATGACACTTAACAATATCCACACACTACTCATAATGTTAACAAAACTCAAACAACTGAAGTCCCCCTTTAAACAAATAGTTTGTTAGCTCAGTGATGCAACAAGAAAAAAACAATATGAGGATTTACTCCTCCCTCATTTTAGTCATTCCGAATTTTCCACAGTAAAAGTTAATTTAAATGAAGTAATTTGTTTATTTTATCATGACAAAAAAGTTACTATGGAAAAACACAATAAATGTCAGAGACTGTCTCATTCACATTTTTTCTGTCAAACTAAAAAAATAACCTGTCAAAGAATGTGTTCAGAACAGGCTACCTATTACATTTTTTGTTGCACTTCATTATTTATACTGCACTTAATTGGTGTACTTTTAAAGGGTTGTAAACTTTGCACTGTTTCAATAGGTGAAGCAAATGTTCTCATCACATCTTTAAATCATTTTTTGTCATATTGATTACCTAATCATTTTACTTTTTAATTCAATCCAAGTCAATGGAACACTTACAGGATGGCACCAAAATCACAATGTCCCTTTAAAATATTTTAAAAAGTGAAATAAGTGTATCAAATGATATCATTGGCTGAACATTGTATCGTTAGCTAAATATTATTATTACTATATCGTATTGTGAGGTTAGTTTATTGCTACGGTCCTACCAGACAGTAGTAATGTTGCTGTTACCGTTTCATGCTGCTTAGTGACATTAAGAGTTAACAATAAAACAACACATGTCGACATGAATATGCCCATTTTTCGCATAAATTAAGCCATAGGTCTTCAGTTTTATGTCGACGAGTGGTCAAGTATTGTCGAGGTAAAGGGGCTGCTTGCAAGCTTCACGCAGATGCCTAGACAGCCCCGACGTTCCAGATTGTTGTAAGCATTATACGCCGCCCTGTTCCGGATTTTAGCACGTTGATGTAACTACACTCGTACGGAATAGAGACACGCGCATTAGCTTTTTTTTTTTGCTCAGCTAACTATAGCAATTAAACAAAGTTTAGCTATGAATGTTCCCTATCATTGAATGTATAGCTCAGGTGTCCCCAACGTTTTGACTCGGAGCAAAGGATTTATTTATGTATTTTGTTGTCTTGTCCCCACAAGTTCCCCCTCTGTCTTCTTTTTATTTATTTTTTTATTTTTATCTCCTTGAGCGCCAAATCCTAATTATATCAAAATATTTAATAAAGTCAAATACAAATACTTCTCTTTTGTACATCAACAGTAGGATTTGCCTGAGCGGTTAGACAGGACAGATTTAAAAAAACAAAAAACATTTGTAACTTTTTTTTTTTTACCGTGCCACGGGCCCGATTGTGGACGCTGGTGGGCTGAATCAGGCCCGCAGGCTGTAATTTGGGGACACCTGGTGTAACTAGGGGTGTAATGGTACACAAAAATTTCGGTTCGGTACGTACCTCGGTGTAGAGGTCACGGTTCGGTTCATTTTCGGTACAGTAAGAAAACAACAAAATATACATTTGTGGGTTATTTATTTACCAAATTTGCAAAATCTTCCACCAAAAATATTTTTCTTAGTGGAATATTTGATTTGAAGTAATCGGAACCTTGGATAGGTCAATAATTCATAATAAGATTGATTTTGATTCAATATTATGTTTTGAGCAATGACAGTTTGAAAGAAGAAAAAAAACAGCTTTGTTTTATTAGTCAACATTGCAACTTTCTCTAAATTACATTTGACCTTTAAGCTTTTTTATTTCACTTTTGTTATGTTTTTGTTTATTTTAATAGTATTTTTAGAATGTGCCGTGGGCCTTTAAAACATTAGCTGTGGGCCGCAAACGGCCTCCGGGGCACACTTTTGACACCCCTGCTATAGATAATAAAAAATAAAATCTGATAAATCTATGGATAAGAAGCAGAGCCTGGCGACGCATGCGCGTTTATCATAACTCTCAATCTCTCTGTCTCACCAATGCTGCTGCGTGCACAATTTGTTTTGTTTTTAACCCCTTCTTAACCCTGAACGTACATTGAAAATACACGCAACATTAACTCAAAATGCCGGACATTCGAGGCATTTAAGAAACTCCGCCCTGACAGCTCCGCAAAAGAGGACATGTCCGGTGAAAAGTGGACGTATGGTCAGTCTATCGTAGCCCGTTAGCTGCTAGCATGCCGTGTGTTGTGCCTCGGTGTGCATTGTTTACACAACGTGCGTTACGCTACTTAATATGTCCTTGTGGAAACTCGTTCGGTACACCTTCGAACCGAACCGGAACCCCCGTACCGAAACGGTTCAATACAAATACACGTACCGTTACACCCCTAATGTAACCTATTGTAATGACAACTCGACTGCAAGTTGTACGTTGCTTCTCTTGGACTGCTTTAGTGTTTGTGCACACGCTTCCTAAATTTGAGTGGGACAAGACAGCAGTGAGTGACAAGCCTGAGGACCGGACAAAATTCCTCAGGCGGACGATACATTTTATTAAATACAATTAGTAATTGTCAAAAATATAGACACTTTAAAAAAGTAATCTGTTAGACCACTAATGGTGAAATAAACTAGCTGTTAGTGTTTTTATGTTTTTGGTTTAATTTTTTTTAACTTTGAGCAAGTTGCAAACAGCCCCTTTAGGGCGCTCATTTTGGTAATACGTTATGAGGAACAGGACAGACTAGGGACTTGATTAATTGATCAAAATAGATGGGTTATCGACATAAGCGGCTTCCACTGTATAAACATTCAGGGGAAATGAACAAACCTTAGCCTATGTTTTATTTTAGAGGAAAAACACATCAGAAGTCATCCAAAGGCCGTTGTTTTAGGTGTTTTATGTTCCATGTCGCTTTTGAATAGATGAACTTGTTATTCAGGTTAATGTGTTGATATTTTCTCCCAAACAGTTGCAAAAAATGGAGACGTGTGCATCTCAATCCTGCATGAACCCGGGGAGGATAAGTTTGGCTATGAAAAGCCTGAGGAGCGCTGGCTGCCGATCCATACCGTCGAGACAATCATGATTAGTGTCATCTCCATGTTGGCGGACCCCAACAGCGATTCCCCGGCAAATGTGGATGCTGCGGTGAGCTAAAGCTACATATCCCCTACACCATCTTAATTTTACCCTTTTATCTATTTCCACTCCTGTGATGTTGACAATGGATGTCATTTTAAAAAATCGGAAGTGTTCCAACCATTCACATTTATGGACAATTTGATGTCCAGTAAACCTAATGTAGGCCTACATATTTTTGGATTGAGCCCTCAGTGAATTTTGACCAGTGCATGATTTTCAAGGCTGTAGCTCCCCCATTTACATTCTTTAATGAATGAATAAATAAAATCGTTTTTCTCTGACAGAAAGAATGGAGGGAGGACCCCAATGGTGAATTCAAGAGGAAAGTGGCGCGTTGTGTAAGAAAAAGTCAAGAGATGGCTTTTGACTAGACTGACTGACTATTCCAGGGTGAGTATAGGCTCTTACTGCATGTAACAATATTGCCCATATTTTATACAGCCTTTATTTGATGTGGCCTGCCACGCATACATCTGGACAGCCACAAATTGATTAGGGGCTACTTATTGTCCTCTCTCATAAACACATTGTAATGGGACTGTTTGTTTGTAAATGTAGCTTGTCATTCCAACTCCATGCTGTAGATCAGTGGTTCTCAAATGGGGGTACTTGAAGGTATGCCAAGGGGTACGTGAGATTTTTTTTAAATATTCCAAAAATAGCAACAATTCAAAAATCCTTTATAAATATATTTATTGAATAATATTTCAACAAAATATGAATGTAAGTTCATAAACTCAGTGAAGCACAAGCTCAGGTTTCTCACTGAAATGTCTGTCAAAAAGAACTGTGAAAAGAAATGCAACAATGCAATATTCAGTGTTGACAACTAGATTTTTTGTGGACATGTTCCATAAATATTGATGTTAAAGATTTATTTTTTTGAATCCATGAAATCATGAATCCAGATGGATCTCTATTACAATCCCCAAAGAGGGCACTTTAAGGTGATGATTACTTCTATGTGTAGAAATCTTTATTTATAATTGAATCACTTGTATATTTTTCAACAAGTTTTTAGTTATTTTTATATATTTTTTTCAAAATAGTTCAAGAAAGCCACTACAAATGAGCAATATTTTTGCACTGTTGTACAATTTAATAAATCAGAAACTGATGACATAGTGCTGTATTTTACTTCTTTATCTCTTTCAACCAAAAATGCTTTGCTCTGATTAGGGGGTACTTGAATTAAAAAAATGTTCACAGGGGGTACATCACTGAAAAAAGGTTGAGAACCACTGCTGTAGATGACATCATAGCTCTGTTTTAACACACCTAATATGCGCTGGTCTGCCAGTGTTGCCTACTTTAGCACCGTTTTGGATTTACCAGCGCGGTTCCTCCAGATCATGTACAGACATTGTATTCCCAGAAATCTAATTAGGTAACACAATTTCTTACTGCAGCCATCCATGTAGCAGTGATAATGGATTCACAGTTTATACGATTTGAATACCAATTTCAGAACCAAGACTGAATCCCAATGCAGACTTGTTACAATCTAGCAAATTTTTAAAATTTGATACCTGGAGGAAATTATCAGGCCCTTTTGTATTTTAGCATTAATTGTGTCTGTTGCACAAAGCCAAATATCACGGATCTAAAAATTAGTGGCACATACAAGTAGGGATGATGTTTTATAAGAAATTATTGAGTTCGAGCCCATTATCAAATCCTCTTATCGAACCGATTCCTTATCGATTCTCTTATCGAATCCAGATAGGTTGTTGTATATGGAAAAAAACACAATATTTGGTTTAACAAAAGCTCACTTTTATTTTATAAGAAAAAAATAAAATAAAATAAATAAATAAATATTGACTGTTACCCCTCTAAAAGAATAAAAAAAAAAAATATTGACTGTTGTTACCCAAAGTGTATTAAGTGGGATTTTTCAGAAAAACAAATATATACAGTAACACAAAAACAACCTGTCTCTGTGATCACTATAGGTGTATCAATAATAATATAGTGTTAAATAAAATCAGTCCCTTGGGCACAAAACTGAAAATAATACAGCTCTCCAAAAAGTGCACTTCTGCTGCTATTGGAACATACTAACTACACACACTATGACACTAAGAACACCACAGTCATCAATCAACAATTCTTCCCCCCTTACATGAGAGCAAAGCCTGGCAATAATTGCATATTGCCTGTTCTGCCCTCACTATACTTGTTGAGGTTATACAGCTTGGCAGACAGCTAACAAACAATCCAAAGCAGATTAATCTATTTAGGCTCTTTATTGTTGTTGATCTTGCTTTGTCTTTTCCTATCTTTACTTTTGTCTTGCACTGGACTGTTAATTTTTTTTTTTTAAACTGAAATACACACAATGACAAATGTATAAGCTATGTGATTCAATTAACATACTGAAATGTAATACACAATATGTAAATATTAGCTTCACACAAAAATACAGTACTATCATCAAACAAATACTTCTGAGTGTTGAAACTATTTCGATGGTGGAAATATACAAAGTTTGTACGACTGGCAGCCATTTTAAGTCCTCAAAACATCCATTGAAACAGTGCACAAAAATAATTTTTCAATAAACATCTTAGTATCAAACTTAACCACTTTCCACCTTAATATTGAGTTACATAAACAAGTTAAACAGTTTACTTACAGACTTATCTTTTCCAAGGCTTGTAAGAGCTAACGCAATTTGTCTACTTCTCAATTGTCTCAACCCGGAAGTGCCCAAACTAATGACGCGTAGTATTTTCATATCGCCACAAGGTGTCAGTAAGAGTCTACAATCAAATGGGCATAACATTGCAAGTTCCACAGGGCATTTCCTGTACGTGGGAAGGGATTCGTTCCCAGGGATTTGAATAAAGAACCAACTCTTTTTCTTTACTATAGTGGCCTCGATAACGGGAACCGGTTCTTAAAAAGGGATTCGAGTCCATGAAATCGGTTCTTTTCTTATCGAACAACCGGGAGAACCGATTTCGAACATCATCCCTACATACAAGTGACAGGAGAGAAATATTGTATTTTACGGAGACACTAAATCTGTGCTCACACTGCAGGACAATTGCAAAATAATTTTTACCCGTACTTGACCTGTATCTGATTTTTATTTCATGTCAATGTGAACAATACAAATTCCAATCCGACCCAAGCCTTTTTCGTATGTTTCTATAAATTCGATATGTATCCGATGCAACTGCACATTGAAGGATCGCGTCACGTTGGTGTCATCCAAAAGTGACAAATGTCATAATTTTTTACCAAAGTTGACAGTCGCAAAAATAAGTAGTAGACAAATGAACAAAAAACGGGAGGAAATAATGCAAATGCGGCGTGGCTCGGTAGGTAGAGCAACCGTGCCAGCCATAGACATCTTATAAGTAGACGCAGCATTGGTTGCTGTGACGCGAGAAATTCGGCCGCCATCTTGAAGTGGTGATGAGGAGCCGGCGAACAGCCTAAACTGACAGTTGACAGGTAGAAAACAAAGATGCCGGGCTGATGTTCAGCGTTTTCCTGCTCAAATGAGCGGACTGTTAAACATAGGAACATACTTTTCACAAGTAAGATTTAACATTAACGTACTATTGGTTGTATTTTGTGAAAATAATATTATCACAGAGTTGAGAAGGAGCAAAGATCTTCAATAGTACTGGAATCGTAGCCGCCACTGATTATGATGCATTCTCATTTTAGGCAAAGTATGAGACAATACTTTCTTAACAGTATAATTGTAACCAGGAATAAGTCTTCAAGTAACAATATTCAAATACTAACATTTTTGGGTAAAACAGATATTGGTATTACCGGGTATTCTGAATCCAGTGAAACAGATTGGTGGTTTTAGCTGATATAAAGACTTTCAGGTGTTTATATATGTTTATGTTTAAGTATTTGGCAGACGCTTTTATCCAAAGCGACATACATAAAAAATACATATAAAACAATCACTGTAATCATTTAAGGGAAGAATGTTATACAAAATATCAATACAAAGTGTCAAAACAGAATAAACTCTGCTGCTGCAGCAACAGAGATAGTCTATAGGTCCCTAAGATATATAGATATCTAATGTATTTATACATTCTTTATGGAGGATATACACATGTATATATAACCTAATCATATTGTTTCTTCAATTTAAAAATAGCTGACTGTTTTTTCCCCCCTTCTCTGGGATTATATTCCCAGTTTTGATCTCGGACGTCTGGTCACTGATAGCATATAAGAATATTCTTTTACTGTTAAGCAAACTATGAATAATAAAACATGTGTCCTTTATCATAGCTACACGTATGACAAAAATAGCATGTGAAAATCAGTGGTTTTCAGTGAGGTAAGATGAATTAAATGTGACAGTTCATTGCTCCTGCCAAATGAATTGCACTGAGTGGAGCGGATCACCACTCCAAGATGGCGGCCCCGCGTCTCGTCAGCACCAGTAGGCAGTAGCGCTCGATGCTGCGTCTATTTATAAGATGTCTATGGTGCCAGCTACTTGAGGGTTCCAGGTTCAATCGCTGCTTTCGCCATCCTAGTCACTGCCAATGTGTCCTTGGGCATGACACTTTACCTATCTGCTCTCAGTGCCACCCAAACTAGTTTAAATGTAGCTTAAAGATGTAGATAATGGGTTTCACTGTGTAAAGCGCTTTGAGTTTCTTGAGTAAGGCGCTATATAAATACAATTCACTTTACAAAGACAAAATTCTTGTCGTCAAAATCATTTGGTTAAGAAAATCTGGGTTCCGACTACACAAAAAGATTGCATTACACATTTTCAAATGAAGCCTAAACCCTGCTGTGTGAACGTAGCCAAAGTGCCAATGTGACTTAGCTTGCAGTAAGTGGGATTGTGTACACCGCATTTTTGCGTTGCTGCTTGAAGACTCATGTGTAATCTTTCCTCAGGATATGTTGGTAATGAATCCTCTTTTTTTCCAGTTTAAGGAAATGCCTCCAGAGGGAAACGCTCAGGCTTCTACGCCCCTTGTTTTGCAAGCCAAAAGGAATTGGTTGGCTTCAACCCCTTTCAGTGAGCGGTTGTCATTTTTCGCAAGACGAGCCAATTTGAGAACACTACCAGCGAAATTTACTTACCTGGAATTGTATAATTTTATTTATTTTGGGGAAAAAAAATGATGTAAACTATGTCACTACTGTAAATTAACTTGCTTTTTTATCTGCTGCTGAACAGTTTCTACTTTATACCAGGTTTCTTATGCAATTTAGTGGTCAAAAATGGGAGTCAATTGAAAACCTGTTGCATTTGCATCATCCTTTGTCATGTCTACTACATACATGTCAGCCCCGCATATACTGTATCTGTCAATAGATTCTCATTAATTCACTGTTGCCTTTTTTGGCTTCACTTCCACAGACGGCTTTTTCTTCAAAAAGAGAGTCTATGAAGTTTTTGTGGCACTTACACAGGTCTTTTATTTATTTATTTATTGGGTTTTTTCTTTGGAAAATAACTACGCTAGACTTTGGAACAATGACTCTCAAATGTGCATGATCCCTTCAAGCTCTCCCTATGTCTTGCAGTTGTAAATGATAAAAATGACTCATTCTGCACTGTGAGAGTCTCTCCCGTAGTACATTGGCTTTCACCCGCATGGCTAACATTAACACTCGATTTGTAACAACTACTCAGGATTAAACTCCATTACTGTTGCAATTATCAGCCGGTGGGATAGACTTGTGATATTCCTGACTCCAAATTTATGTCTTTTCTTGGTCAATGAAGTCTTTCAACTACCACAACCAAAAAGGGTCTGTGAAAAAAGCCTAAGCTGTGATTATTGTGTGCGTGCTGCTGTGGTATCTCAGTTTACCTCAGTCTGGTTGTTGACGTCTTCATGCGGGGGACTTTGGGACTGCATTGCAGAATCAGACTAGTTGTTAACACATCGTATAAATGCTGGGGTTCAGATGCTGAGGACTTTGAGTTGATCAAAAAGTAAAGCTTTCAATCATCAGTTCTGTTCGGTGCATATTTAGCTAACTTATATCAGTTAAAGTTCGGAATCTGGGCTGTAATTTACATATAATGTTAATACTTGAGAAGGAAAATACTATTTTCAATTGGATTGTTTTGTGGTGGTATGCAAAACGCTGTCCCTCCCCCTCACTGTAATTGGCTTTTTAATAATTAAGTGTATCCTATAGAACAATATTAAATGAATGGCAACAGGTGGATACACAGATTTGATCATGTACCTACTAACATCTTGTGGAAGAGAATGACATGTTCTGTCTGTCCCTGTACATTGCTAGATTAGATAAACAAAGATACAATATTTGTAGTAAATAAACAATCATTTTGTGAGATTGGATCATTTCCTGATGATCTCTCGCAACAAATTAGTAGTTTGGATTGGGAATGACTGCTGCAGATGCAGACTGACAACACAAAACATGTTGCAGCATCTTTTGGCACATGCAATCAGGGATGAATGAGGTGCGTGTGTGGAGCTTACCGTTAAAATGTACATTCTGCCTGAATGTGCCGTATACTCTTAGATTGACTTGTGTAGACTTGGTAATTGCTGTCAACGTTTTAAGTCGGAATTTGTCTAACCTGCCATAACCCCCCTCTGACCGGTGTTCACTGTATTTTGCACAGATTCAGTGTGCGTTTTTGAAACGTCATCAAGCAATACGCTTTGAAAACGGTGTCCAGGTAATCCACCCCATAATGTCATCACTTGTTTGATTTTCCATTTTGTGTCAACGCAGTGTATATTGGACTTGATGCTAAATAAAGTGTGTAAAAAGTTCCTTGTACTTTGTTGTGTTGCAAGTTTGTAGATACGTTGTAGTATCACATTTCCGGATCGGCTGAGCTCTGCCAACACAGGTGATGAAGGTTCTCACTATATTTATTTATTTATCCATACATGAATAGTTTTAGGTTCAGTCTGAATTACAAAACCAGTGAACCAGTAAATAGTAAATACAAACAGAATACGATGATTTGCAAATCCTTTTCAACCTATATTCAGTTGAATAGACTGCAAAGACAAGATATTTAACGTTCAAACTGGTAAAGTTTGTTATTTTTTGCAAATATCAGCTCATTTGGAATTTGATGCCTGCAACATGTTTCAAAAAAGCTGGCACAAGTGGCAAAAAAAGACTGCGAAAGTTGAGGAATGCTCATCAAACACTTATTTGGAACATCCCACAGGTGAAAAGGCTCATTGGGAACAGGTGGGTGCCATGATTGGGTATAAAAGCAGCTACCATGAAATGCTCAGTCATTCACAAACAAGGATGGGGCGAGGGTCACCACTTTGTCAACAAATGCGTTCTCAACCAGCTATTGTAAGGAATTTAGGGATTTCACCATCTATGGTCCATAATATCATCAAAAGGTTCAGAGAATCTGGAAGAATCACTGCACGTAAGCGGCAAGGCCGTGACCTTCGATTCCTCAGGCGGTACTGCATCAAAAAGTGACATCAGTGTGTAAAGGATATCACCACATGGTCTCAGGAACACTTCAGAAAACCACTGTCTGTAACTACAGTTCGTCGCTACATCTGTAAGTGCAAGTTAAATCTCCACTATGCAAAACAAAAGCCATTTATCAACAACACCCAGAAACGCTGCCGGCTTCGTTGGGCCCGAGCTCATCTAAGATGGACTGATGCAAAGCGGAAAAGTGTTCTGTGGTCTGACGGGTCCACATTTCAAATTGTTTTTGGAAATTGTGGACGTCGTGTCCTCCGGACCAAAGAGGAACAGAACCATCCGGACTGTTACAGGCGCAAAGTCCAAAAGCCAGCATCTGTGATAGTATGGGGGTGTATTAGTGCGCAAGGCATGGGTAACTTACACATCTGTGAAGGCACTATTAATGCTGAAAGGTACATACAGGTTTTGGAGCAACATATGTTGCCATCCAAGCAACATCTTTTTCATGGACGCCCCTGCTTATTTCAGCAAGACAATGCCAAGCCACGTGTTACAACAGCGTGGCTTCATAGTAAAAGAGTGCGGGTACTAGACTGGCCTGCCTGTAGTCCAGACCTGTCTCCCATTGAAAATGTGTGGCACAATGTGAAGCCTAAAATACCACAACGGAAACCTCAAACTGTTGAACAACTTAAGCTGTACATCAAGCAAGAATGGGAGAGAATTCCACCTGAAAAGCTTCAAAAATGCATCTCCTCAGTTCCTAAATGTTTACTGAGTGTTGTTAAAAGGAAAGGCCATGTAACACAGTGGTAAAAATGCCCCTGTGCCAACTTTTTTGCAATGTGTTGCTGCCATTAAATTCTAAGTTAATGATTATTTACAAAAAAAACAATACATTTCTCAGTTTGAACATTACATATCTTGTAATTGCAGTCCATTCAAATGAATATAAATTGGAAAGGATTTGCAAATCATTGTATTCTGTTTTTATTTACCATTTACACAACCTGCCAACTTGCACTATGAGTTGTCTCTTTAATTCATGCAAAGTATATGTGTGTACCGATGGCGAGTTAATATAGCATTTTTCATTCATTTCAAACTCACATACATTTTATTAACTGGGCTTATCTTTAACCTACAAATAAAATAAAACATTTCAATTTATAAGCAACTGTAAGACCAAATTCACCAACTAATTTCAGTTAGATTTTTGTAATTAATGTTTCTTTCAGAAACACACACACTTGCAGATAAGACTCAGAATCCAACAAATGTAAAAACTCATTAAAACAATAAAAATCCATTGGCAAAAGGTTAAAAAAATATACTATACAAATTTAATTGAAATCCATTAATTCAATTTAAATAAAAAAAAATGGATAAAATGTGTATCCAACCATCTATTTATACCGCTTGTTCCTCTCGGGATCGTATCGCTATTAATAAATGGCAAGACTCAAATGCCATCCATCTATCCATTTTCTACCGCTTGTCCCTTTTTGGGGTCAATGAATTGGTATTTGGGCGCTCCCTATTAGTCGCGTTTAGGATGAGACGCCTGTCAAACAATATAGTTAAAACACATGTCTAAAAATTATGAATGTAAATACTTTTTTTTTTTAATGAATCTATAAAAAATGTAACGCACAAGTTGAGAACTCCTCTCAGGTGCGCGCTTCAACTGCCTCGTGGTCGACGGAAGCAGCTTCACTTCAACATGAACTGTACTCTCCAGGGGACGTGTGTCAAAGGTCATTTTCCACACAAAACTTGCCAAACACTTGCATAAACTTGTTGTTTTCCAATTGTAACCTCCTACTTAGTTATCTGTTATGTTAATTCATGCTTTATTAGCATTTACGTCGAAGCAATAGCATACAAGCTAACTTCTGGCTAGCATACAATCAAAGTTTTTTATTTATTTTTCTAAAGTACTTGATAGTCTTAAAGCAGTTTTACTTATACACTAAATGAGAAGATGTATCACCATGCCTGTAGTGACTGCCAATGTTTGTTACAGCTTTTGGAAAGGCAATTCAAGCACTTTCACGGATTGGAGATGAGTTGTGGATAGACCCAATGGTCAAAGGGGTAAGTTATGGTCATGTCATCATAACCAGTAGTTATGGTCATGTCATCATAACCAGTAGTTATGGACATGTCATTATAAACCAGTAGTTATAGTCATGTCATCATAACCAGTAGTTATGGTCATGTCATCATAACCAGTAGTTATGGGCATGTCATTATAAACCAGTAGTTATAGTCATGTCATCATAACCAGTAGTTATGGTCATGTCATCATAACCAGTAGTTATGGTCATGTCATCATAACCAGTAATTATGGTCATGTCATCATTGTATACACTAGTAGTTATGGTCATGTCATCATAACCAGTAGTTATGGTCATGCCATCATTGTCTACACCTGTAGTTATGGTCATGTGATCATAACCAGTAGTTATGGTCATGTGATCATAACCAGTAGTTATGGTCATGTCATTGTCTACACTAGTAGTTATGGTCATGTCATCATAACCAGTAGTTATGGTGATGTCATCATAACCAGTAGCTATGGTCATGTCATCATTGTCTACACCAGTAGTTATGGTGATGTCATCATAACCAGTAGTTATGGTCATGTCATCATTGTCTACACCAGTAGTTTTTGTCATGTGATCATAACCAGTAGTTATGGTCATGTCATCATTGTCTACACCAGTAGTTATGGTCATGTCATCATAACCAGTAGCTATGGTCATGTCATCATTGTCTATACCAGTAGTTATAGTCATGTCATCATAACCAGTACTTATGGTCATGTCATCATTGTCTACATCAGTAGTTATGGTGATGTCATCATAACCAGTAGTTATGGTCATGTCATCATTGTCTACTCCAGTAGTTATGGGCATGTCATCATAACCAGTAGTTATGGTCATGTCATCATTGTCTACACCAGTAGTTTTTGTCATGTGATCATAACCAGTAGTTATGGTCATGTCATCATTGTCTACACCAGTAGTTATGGTCATGTCATCATAACCAGTAGCTATGGTCATGTCATCATTGTCTATACCAGTAGTTATAGTCATGTCATCATAACCAGTACTTATGGTCATGTCATCATTGTCTACATCAGTAGTTATGGTGATGTCATCATAACCAGTAGTTATGGTCATGTCATCATTGTCTACTCCAGTAGTTATGGGCATGTCATCATAACCAGTAGTTATGGTCATGTCATCATTGTCTACTCCAGTAGTTATGGGCATGTCATCATAACCAGAAGTTCTGGTCATGTCATCATTGTCTACACCAGTAGTTATGGTCATGTGATCATAACCAGTAGTTATGGTCATGTCACCATTGTCTACACCAGTAGTTATGGTGATGTCGTCATTGTCTACACCTGTAGTTATGGTGATGTCATCATTGTCTACACCTGTAGTTATGGTGATGTCATCATTGTCTACACCTGTAGTTATGGTCATGTCATCATTGTCTACATCAGTTGTTATGGTCACGTCATCAATGTCTACACCAGTAGTTATGGTCATGTCATTATTGTCTACACCTGTAGTTATTGGGATGTCATCATTGTCTACACCAGTAGTTATGGTCATGTCATCATTGTCTACACTAGTAGTTATGGTGATGTCATCATTGTCTACACCTGTAGTTATGGTCATGTCATCATTTTCTACACCCGTAATTATGGTGATGTCATCATTGTCTACACCAGTAGTTATGGTCATGTCATCATTGTCTACACCAGTAGTTATGGTCATGTTATCAGTTCATCTTTAAGATGTCAATAAACTTCTCAATCAATCAATCAATCAATCAACCAACCATTGTCTACTCCAGTAGTTATGGTCATGTCATCACTGTGTACACCAGTAGTTATGCTCATGTGATCATAACCAGTAGTTATGGTCATGTCATCATTGTCTACACCAGTAGTTATGGTCATGTCATCCTAACCAGTAGCTATGGTCATGTCATCATTGTCTACACCAGTAGTTATGGTCATGTTATCAGTTCATCTTTAAGATGTCAATAAACTTCTCAATCAATCAATCAATCAATCAACCAACCATTGTCTACTCCAGTAGTTATGGTCATGTCATCACTGTGTACACCAGTAGTTATGCTCATGTGATCATAACCAGTAGTTATGGTCATGTCATCATTGTCTACACCAGTAGTTATGGTCATGTCATCCTAACCAGTAGCTATGGTCATGTCATCATTGTCTACACCAGTAGTTATGGTCATGCCATCATAACCAGTAATTATGGTGATGTCATCATTGTCTACACCAGTAGTTATGGTGATGTCATCATAACCAGTAGTTATGGTCATGTCATCATTGTCTACACCAGTAGTTATGGGCATGTCATCATAACCAGTAGTTATGGTCATGTCATCATAACCAGTAGTTATGGTCATGTCATCATAACCAGTAGTTATGGTCATGTCATCATTGTCTACACCAGTAGTTATGGTCATGTCATCATAACCAGTAGTTATGGTCATGTGATCATAACCAATAGTTATGGTCATGTCACCATTGTCTACACCAGTAGTTATGGTCATGCCATCATAACCAGTAATTATGGTGATGTCATCATTGTCTACACCAGTAGTTATGGGCATGTCATCATAACCAGTAGTTATGGTCATGTCATCATTGTCTACACCAGTAGTTATGGTCATGTCATCATAACCAGTAGTTCTGGTCATGTCATCATTGTCTACACCAGTAGTTATGGTCATGTGATCATAACCAGTAGTTATGGTCATGTCACCATTGTCTACACCCGTTGTTATGGCGATGTCATCATTGTCTACACCTGTAGTTATGGTCATGCCATCATAACCAGTAATTATGGTGATGTCATCATTGTCTACACCAGTAGTTGTGGTCATGTCATCATAACCAGGAGTTATGGTTATGTCATCATTGTCTACACCAGTAGTTATGGTCATGTCATCATAACCAGTAGTTATGGTCATATCATCATAACCAGTAGTTATGGTCATGTCATCATTGTCTACACCAGTACGTAGTTATGGTCATGTCATCATTGTCTACACCAGTAGTTATGGTGATGTCATCATTGTCTACACCAGTAGTTATTGTGATGTCATCATTGTCTACACCAGTAGTTCTCGTCATGTCATCATTGTCTACACCAGTAGTTCTCAAACATGTTTCACTCAGTACCACCTCAGATTTCACTTGGTCCTTAAGTACCACCATAATGACCAACATTAAAATACAGTAGTGTAGTAGGCCCAAGTATTTGATTAAAAAAATACTTTGTCTTTATTTAACAAGTATATTTAATATTGTTGGCATGACAGTCAAAACAGTAACTCTGTGTTTGACTGTAGGCCAATAAAAAACTGTATTTAAATTATGAATTAAATGCAATCAATTGCACATAAAAATTAAACATTGTACTAAAATAGATATCAAAATACAGTTTTTAAAGATTAAATGAAAATGTACTTAGAATTTAAATAAACCTGTACTGTACTTAAAGGGGCTGTTTGCAACATTTACACAGATGCCTCATTACACTTTACTTCTGTTATTGTATGTAAAAACCTGCACTGCAATAATGTGATTTCCTCATTGTGAGATAAATAAAAGTCTATCCTATCCTATCCTAATAATAACAACAATGTAACAATATGGACAACACAAAAACCCACAGACATTTGTAAAAAATAAACATAGAAGAGAATTGAAAAGTGTCCCATCACGGCAGTATCGAGCCGATATTGATACTATCCTTGATATTGGTACTGTCAATACGAGATTGACCTGCCCAGTCCTAACACAAGTATTTGTCTTACAGCTGGCACTGAGATCAGTGAATGCAGCTGAGTCTGCATATGCTTGCTTCCTCTTCTCACCGATGTTCTTCCACAAGTACAGCGTGGTGTCAGAGGAGGCCAGTGAACCTATTAAATGCAAACTGTATATGAAGGTAATGCCAATGAGATAATGAATTATGATATATTAAGTAATATAGTGGGACAGTGGTACCTCAGTTTTTGTAACCATCTGTTCCAAAATATTCTTTTTGAATTTTCCTTAACCCAATGTAAATCCAATTAGTACATACCTAACAAAAGCAAAACATTTTTTTAGATAATACTTTTTTACATGTAAAAAGTATGTGAAATAGATACAGTATGAGAAGAATAGAATAGAATGAATTTTATTGTCATTATATTTGCATATAACGAGATTAAGGACTCCAACTTAAGGTGCGGAACAAATATGGGGTAAAAATAAATAAATAATAAAATAAAATAAATTACACAACAGGCAATAAAGAAAAAAACTAACAATTGAAATAAACAGACTACCGGTACTATCCAATAAAAATAATAAGCAATCTTGTAAAATATACAAAACACTATAGAAATACAAAGTACTGTACAATATACAGAACCAGACATGAGTACCGGAGTAATAAATAACAATCAGTGTCGGACGTATTGCACTCGAAGGGTAATATTGCACAGTAGGGTATTAGGGTAGGATATTGTATAGGGGTGAATTATTATTATAAGTTAGAGTTCAAGATGGTGACAGCTCTGGGAAAGAAGCTGTCTCTGAGCCTGTTTGTTCTGGCTCTGATGCACCTGTAGCGCCTGCCCGATGGTAGCAGGTAGAACAGGTGGAAGCCAGGGTGTGTACTGTCCTTGGTAATGCTTTTTGTTCTGTTGAGGCAGCGGGAGTTGTGTAAATCCTTCAGGGAGGGGAATGACGAATGAAATGAATAAATGCACATTTAACATCACTTATCTTAATTCAAGACTCTTCCTGGTGAATTCGGCGATGAACAGAGAGGGAGGAGGGGCAAACGGATGCCACCTTCATACTTGGTTAACAATTCTTACTTGGATTCAATAGTGTTTCTCACCTTTTTTGAAGTGCTGGCCCGCAAAACTCTCTTTGGTCCCATGGTGGATTATTTTGCAGTCGTACCCAATAAAAAAGGCACAGAGACTGAGTCACTAACGCGTGGGATTCTTTGTTAGGGCCCTCGATTTTGTGGAATGATACGTGGGCAAATGATTAGTTTGTTACGCGCAATGTTCTACCGTATGATAACTTAGGCGTTATATTCAAAACCGGGGCAAACTTTAGGCGACATTTTTTTCCGAACACCAAATCGTACGAGAAATGGGGCGTACCAAAACCGAGGTACCACTGTAATTTAAAAATATTCTCCTAAGACTAATACTTTTTTTTTGGTTCTTCAATTTTCTTTTCAGTCTTTGCTGCCACTTTTCCGTTGTTTGACTTCCATTGAGCGTAATGTGGAGCGATGCCAGATATCAGTCAACGCTTCCAATGACAGAATAATGATCCAGTTTTCCTGTAGACATGGTTGGGAGTAAAGTTGTTGTAAGGCATAATTACGTCCATTACGTTGTTGAGTTGATACTTTTCTGTTTTCCCAGGTATCACAAAAACCCACAACCTGTGTTACCAAGAGAGTGAAGCTCTGCAGGCAGTGTTTGCTTCACATCTTTGTCCCAATGTGCTGAAGGCACCAGCCAGGCAAGCACCTCTTTGTTCGGTCATCAAAACACTTTTCCCCTGTTGACACTGCAAAAAGTGAGTGTTCAAAAACTAGAAAAAAAAATACAAAAATTAGGGGTATTTTATTTGAACTAAGCAAATTTATCTGCCAATAGAACAAGAAAATGTGGCTTGTCAAGACTTTCCAAAACAAGTAAAATTAGCTAACCTCAATGAACCCACAAATACCTTAAAATAAGTATATTCTCACTAATAACAACTGTACTACTATATGAGTACGTATTTTCTATTGTTTCATTGAAAATAAAACCGCAAAGTCCATTTGGCTGTCATCTGTTTGAATATGGAACACAATTGTGTCAAAGTCATGATTTTTTTTTTCATTCTTGAAATAAGAAATTATTACTTTAAAAAAGTAGTTTTATACTTGTGAGTGTTGATGACACAGCTTTGCAACAGTTGATATTCTAGTTTCAAGCATGTTTTACTCAATATAGGTCATCAAATCTCAGCAACAAGCTGTAATATCTTACGGAGATCATTTAGGACCAAAACCCTAAAAACAATAAGAAAATAAGCAAATATCACCCTTATTTGAGATATTTCATCTTACTTAGATTTCAGTTTTTGCAGTGGATTTACATCCAAATGTTTTCATAGTTTACCAAATTGTCCCAAATTTTTCATGAAAAAAAAAAATCCTCTGTAGTATTCCCGTAGCAGCACAGCAACATTGAAGTACCACATTCTGTAGCCTTTAAAGGCAGGCATTCAAAATAAAAGCACGTGTTTTGGCGTGCACATTTTAGGAAAAGCTAGAATTGCCGTAGGACAGAGGACGACAAACAGCACACACACTGCAAAAACTGAAATCTAAGATTAAATATCTCAAATAAGGGTGATATTTGCTTATTTTCTGTCTGATAAGATAATTCTTCTCACTAAGCAGATTTTATGTTAGTGTTTTACTTGTTTTAAGGGTTTTGGTCCGAAATTATCTCAGTAAGATATTACAGTTTGTTGCAGAGATTTTATGACCTATATTGAGTAAAACATGCTTGAAACTAGAATATCAACTGATGCAAAGCTATGTCATTAACACTCACAAGTATAAAACTACTTTTTTAAAGTAATAATTTCTTACTTCAAGCATGAAAAAAAAAATCATGATGCCAAGCACATATCATTATGTCAAGATAATGGCACTAGCATTTACTTATTTAAGAATATTTTTTCAACATATTGAGCAAAAAGGTAAAAAATGTTTTACTTATTATATACTTATTTTAAGGTATTTTTGGGTTCATTGAGGTTAGCTAATTTTACTTGTTTTGGAAAGTCTTGACAAGCCGAATTTTCTTGTTCTATTGGCAGATCATTTTGCTTAGTTCAAGTAAAATACCCCTAATTTTTTATTTTTTTTTCTTGTTTTTGAACAGTGACTTTTTGCAGTGCAACAATGTGTTTGCCTGCACACATACAGCAACAACCACCTGCAGCCATTTGTGTTAGCTCCATTCTCACCCAGAGTCACAATAATGGTCAGCAAGACTATAGAATAAAAAAGTTTTACACCCTTCAATGTGGCTTTAACAGCATCACTCTTAGCTTTCAGGAAATATAGCTCCTGAATAGTTGTCTGTTAATGCTAAGGCATATCTAAAACTATCGTCACCTGCTGGCTCTGTAGGTCCAGCAAGTTCAACATGAACGAGATCAAGAACATCTTTTGCTTTCTCAATCTGATCTCTATTTCTGCTTTGAGCAAACCTTTCTTTTAAACACACTTCACATGTTAAATTAGGCTTCTCAGTCTCACCCTTAATTTTCCATCCCATTGGTGACACTTTCCATTTTAACACGTCATCATAATTGCAGTGGCCTAAAATGTCATGCCAAGTCTGTACACATTACATTCATCAACTTCATTCATGACAGTGTTTAAATAAAACAATCGATTAGGCATGTGAACGTCAAAGGTCGTACCATTTTTGGAATTAGTCGATTCTGTCCTTTGAAGACGTCGCTCCTTGCGCAATCGCAGCTGTGACAGAACAGATGTCCTGGGAAAATGATGGGACTTATGGCACCTCCATCAGATCACATTCACACTTTGGCCTTGGCTGTCTCTCAAGCGCATGTTGGCTTAAAACCGGGGTCAAAATTCACAAAATGTCCATCATCTGTGACGTGCTCTTGAGTCAATCAAGCCCTTCAACTCCACTACTCTGAGCCGGGCGTCGTCCACCTGCTCCGTGCGCCACTTCATTTTTATAGGCGTCTTCTCCCGCAACATTGTCACCGGGAGGTTAACCTAGTACGGTGCTTTTAACTGGCATGTGATTTTTCTGTCTATAGTCTAACAATTTGATATGAATATAATCACTGCTTGAAGTAAAATAAAGTGTGTATATCATATACTCATCATGCCCTGAAGCACATTTGCAGCCGTATTTACGAAGTCGTATTTTATTGACCCAATACACGTTCTGAAATTACAATTAAACAAACCTCATTACAATTAAACAAAAAAAAAACCTCCCAAACAGAACAAGGAAAAAGAGGGAAAGATGAGGAAAAAGCCAAAATATTGTTACTGTAAAGAAGAGTGAGTAGACATAAAGACACTGATATTTAAATCAGTGCTGAATGCTGACCAACATTTGGATGTGCAAAAAACAGCACAAAAACTAAGAAAGAGTTGAAATGTTCATATTTCATAACACAAGTACTTAGGGGTGTAACGGTACACAAAAATTTCGGTTCGGTACGTACCTCGGTTTAGAGGTCACGGTTCGGTTCATTTTCGGTACAGTAAGAAAACAACAAAATATAAATTTTTGGGTTATTTATTTACCAAATTTGCAAAAAATCTTCCACCAAAAATATTTTTCTTAGTGGAATATTTGATGTGAAGTAATGGGAACCTTGGATAGGTCAATAATTCATAATAACATTGATTTTGATTCATTGTTATGTTTTGAGCAATGACAGTTTGAAAGAAAAAAAAACAGCTTTGTTTTATTAGTCAACATTGCAACTTTTTCTAAATTACATTTAACCTTCAAGCTTTTTTATTTCACTTTTGTTATGTTTTTGTTTATTTTAATAGTATTTTTAAAATGTGCCGTGGGCTTTTAAAACATTAGCTGTGGGCCGCAAATGGCCTCAGGGGCACACTTTTGACACCCCTGCTACAGATAATAAAAAATTAAATCTATGGATAAGACGCAGAGCCTGGCGACGCATGCGCGTTTATCATAACTCTCTCGCTCTCTCTGTCTCTGCCCCTCCCTCACCAATGCTGCTGCGTGCACAATTTGTTTTGTTTTTAACCCCTTCTTAACCCTGAACGTACATTGAAAATACACGAAACCCTAACTCAAAATGCCGGACATTTGAGGCATTTAAGAAACTCCGCCCTGACAGCTCCGCAAAAGAGGACATGTCCGGTGAAAAGAGGACGTATGGTCAGTCTATCCTAGCCCCTTAGCTGCTAGCATGCCTTGTGCTGTGCCTCGGTGTGCATTGTCCGTGTGGAAACTCGTTCGGTACGCCTCCGAACCGAACCGGAACCCCCGTACCGAAACGGTTCAATACAAATACGTGTACCGTTACACCCCTACAAGTACTGTATAATACCTGTAGTAATAATAATACGCTATGTCTCCTACTGTATGACACAAAGCTATTATAGTATATAATATCTACATTGGCTTAATATTAATCTCTTTATTAAATCTAAAATACAATCATGGCCACCCCGCAGCCTTTAATTTTTCAGTGGAAAAAAGTTGTTGCACTCTTTCCCTAATGTGAAGTCACAATGATACAAAATAATGACCTAGCAGCAGATGGCAGCATTTCACTACATTTCTGAAGCGTATTTACTTCCTTTTCCTCTCAGCAGGCTTCTTGCAAACATGGTGATGCATTTCCCAGCATCTCAAGAGGAGGTCACTCTGTCTATAGCCCCTCTCAGAGTCAGTCTGATGAACTACCATCAAGAAGCAAATGGTGAGCTAATGTTGCTCTCTTCCTACACTTAGTCATGCATATTTTTCTCATTTTTATGCTGTGTCCATACTTTTTCCAGCCTACAGAAAACAATTAAAATGCTGGCCAATTTGATACATGTTGTGCTTTAAATATGCTGAAAAGAAACCAATGAAGTTTAATACATGCTAACCTATCTGAACTGAATATTTACATTCTAGTTTGTGTGGTAGGTGACAAAGCTAATTTGCATAATAATGAATTGATTCTATTTTTACAATATGTCCAATAAATAACCTGCCACTGGCTGACAATGGCACTTTGGACACACCTGTTGTGATCTGACTGATGAGACTTCTAGGGATGTCCCGATCCGATATTTGGATCGGATCGGCCGCCGATATTTGCCAAAAAATGCATATCGGCAAGGCATGGGAAAATGCCGATCCAGATCCAGTTTAAAAAAAAAAACTCCGGTCCGTGATTTCCAACGCACCGATTTAAATAATACATTCCACTTTTCTGCTGCTTCCTAATTTCCGTTCCGCATTTTCCAGCACACCTTCAACACATCCACAGGTCTGTGGATTCTCACGCAGTTACTTTTAATACCTGGGATTTATATAGCGCTTTTCTAAGTACCCAAAGTCGCTTTACATGTAGAACCCATCATTCATTCACACTTGGTGGTGGTAAGCTACTTTCATAGCCACAGCTGCCCTGGGGTAAACTGACGGAAGCGTGGCTGCAATTTGCGCCAACGGCCCCTCCGACCACCACCTATCATTCATCATTCAATTCACCGGTGTGAGTGGCACCCGGGGCAAAGGGTGAAGTGTCCCGCCCAAGGACACAACGGCAGCGATTTTTGGATGGTAAGAAGCGGGGAGCGAACCTGCAACCCTCAGGTTTCTGGCACGGTTGCTCTATCCACTACGCCATGCCGCCCACTTTTAGCTGCTGGCATTACACGACAGGCTCTTCTCACTCTTTCCTGTGTCTCCTTCTCACAGACAGCAAGCGCACCTTCTTACACACGTCACATACTGTCACGTCATACGCCACATACGTATACGCCCTCCCCGAGCAGAGAGGTAGCAGCATGGCTAACGTTAGCTGTGATGCTAGCGCAGCCGTGCGAGAAACGTTCCCTCTAAGGTGCGCGCCTGTGCAATTGCGCACTGCTCAAGCGCCCTCTGCGCATGGCAAATCTATGCCACGCACAAAATGAAATAAAAAAATAAGCGCTAACAATTTTCGACACACGGACACGACAGAGAAAACCGTTTTCGTCGTCATTGTTCAAATATTGTAACGTCTGTCGAGACGCTTATCTCCATTCGGTGCCACACGCCCACACCATCAAAATGCAGAGGCAAAAATTTCCAGATCAACACCGTATGAAAAAAATAGTGATTTTTTTAGTTGTGATTTCCTTCTCTGCATGAAAGTTTAAAAGTAGCATATATTAATGCAGTATGAAGAAGAATATTTTAATGTAGACACATAGAATCATCATACTGCTGTGATTATATGCATTCAAGGCTAAGGCAAAATATCCACATATATATCGTGTATCGCAATATGGCCTTAAAATATCGCGATTTTAAAAAAAGGCCATATCGCCCAGCCCTAGTTCAATGATGCCATTTCTGTTTGTCATGTATAATTTTATCTATTTTGTGTTTATCCTTGAATAAACAGGTCAGTTTCTTGTTACCAACCATTGTGTATTATTCAAACTCCCCTAATTCAGCTGGCTAGTTGTTATCAAGAGTACTAAAACCCTTTTCAACATGATTCTGACAACTAAGTAGGCTAAATAACTTTAAACTTTAATACATGCTCGGATAGGCCAGTATCGGTCAGTATCGGTATCGGATCGGAAGTGCAAAAACACCATCGGTATCGGATTGGAAGTGCAAAAACCTGGATCGGGACATCCCTAGAGACTTCCACAGACCTTGTAATGTTGCCTGTGTTTCTGTCACAGATCATGTGAAGATGATTTGCACCGAAGTGTCCTTACACCCCGACGAGTTTGACTATTATCAGTCTGCAGGAGACTCTGCTATAACCTTCTGTCTGAAGGAGCTGAGGGTAAACACCGCTGTTTTTGGAGGCCCGTCACATAAGAAGTTAATGTTTGGGTGTGGGTTCTTAGCGTAGAAATGTGTAAATTTACTGTATTTGTGCCCAGCATTCATCAGGTCAGTTGGATGCACTCAACAAGCAAGATACTAGATACCAAACATATTATGGCGAGCTTGAGGGTCATAGACAAACTTCAACTTGTCAACTTGCTCTAGGAAAATGCTCTTTTGTTAACGATGAGGTGGCGACTTGTCCTTGTACCCCGCCTTGCGCCCGAATGCAGCTGGGATAGGCTCCAGCAACCCCCGCGACCCCGAGAAGGACAAGCGGTAGACAATGGATGGATGGTTAACTAATAGCACATGAGCAAACACTCGCCCACAGCACCAAAGAAGAGAGGGTCACCAACTTGAACCACTACTACACCATTGAAGCTAGAACACAACAGGTCATAATTTAGGTCAGTGGTTCTTAACCTTGTTGGAGGTACCGAACCCCACCAGTTTCATATGCGCATTCACCAAACCCTTCTTTAGTGAAAAATAAAATTTTGTTTTTTTTCAAATTCAAGACAACGTTATATGTTTTTGGTAGTACTTTAGTATGGGGAACATATTCTAAGTAACAAAGACTTAATTTATAGTTATTTGGTTAGGGTTAGGGATAGAGGGTTAGGGCCAGGGTTAGAGAGTTAGGGTTATAATAAGGCCATGCCAAATAAGGCATTAATAAGTACTTAATAATGACTAGTTAAGAGCAAATATGTTACTAATTTGCATGTTAATAAACAACTAATTAATGGTGAATATGTTCCCCATACTAAAGTGTTACCATGTTTTTACTGGTGCACAAAATGAAGCGTGCATGAACATCACCTTGTTCAAAGAACAAAACCAACACAGTGCATAAACTCACAACAAATTACACAAATGCAAATCAGTCTGACTTCTGCTGTTGTCGTATCCGTAATACGCCAATTGGGAGAAGTTTTTATTTACACGATGAATCGGGTGTGTTTTGACCTCCGCCGAACCCCTGAGCCCGACTCACCGAATCTTTAGGGTTCGATCGAACCCAGGTTAAGAACCACTGATTTAGGTTCTCTAATCAAAACGCTGTTACTGTGTTCCACTGTCCGTATTGTTTTATGGCTCTCATTTCCAAACATCAAGTTAGGGGCATGAATGATACCAAAACACAGAAAGATGCAAATATGAGGTTTTACCAATGTTACTTTCCAGACTAGAATAAGATGCACTCATTAACGAAACATTGAACACTATTGAAATTATTTAAGTTGCATATTTAGTGGTTCTTTAGTAAGAGCATCAAACTGAGCACAATTGAATTTGGCTTTGAAAACACATCAGCACTTGGTTGGCCTCTTGGAAATTAGGATAAACGGTTGCGGTGTTAGTCCAATTAACCAGACTTGACCTGTCTAAACACCTTGGAGTGTTTCTGATGGCCTGCTGTGTGCCGCCCCATTTAGCTTCTAGTGTTGACAATTTAAAACTCACAACGTTCTTTTTTTCTTTTTTTTTCAAAGGGTTTGCTGTCCTTTGCCGAGTCACTTTGCTTACCAGTTTCAATCCACTTTGGTACTGCAGGAAAGTGAGTCCAGTTGCCTCAGCGATCAGCTGAGTGGTGCTCATACCTCAAATGACAGTGATCTGCGTCATCATTGCTCCTGTTTGTAGGCCTGTGTGCTTCTCTGTGGAAGACATGGTCATGGAGGCCACAGTGGTGCTGGCCACCCTGATTGACTCTGACAGCAGAAGCTCATCCCAACCAACAAAGAGCCCTGACCCAACCTCACCTAGGTATAGCACTACACCATTGTTCTAGAACACAAGCATGTGCAAGATTTGTGATGTGTGAGAATGTCAGAGATGACGCCCTTGTCACGCCAAGCTCCTGTTTCTCAGATCTGCAGTGATTATGTTTGAGCTGGTCTAATGGAATCTTCCCACAGGGATCTACCTGAGCTTCTCCCCTGGCTCTCAGCCATGCCAACTAGCTTTCATTGGCTCTTTTTAGAATCCTAAGTGGGTGCAGGGTTACTGCCAGCCTTATGTCTGTGACAGAGAAAAGTAGGGCAAGTCAAGGCACCTGAGACGCTGGTTTTGTACATGAGGCTGACTGTGTATGAATTCAGTTCTGTTAGTCCAGCCTTGCTTTTATTGTGTGGCACATTTGGATCTGCAGCCCTAAGTCATTATGACTCACCCTTTCTCTGGTGTTTCAATCTGGTTACTTCTCAGAAAGTAGTTGTTTAATTTAGGTTTACTTGATTGCTTATGGCCAGTGGTGGTTTTTAATGTGGTCCACATGGACAATTTTCCAGAAGGGGCACCGTCAGAATGAAGGGGTAAAAATGATTCATATGTATTTGTCCTCAGGGCTCATTTCCTCATCAGGTTGTGATATACAGTACAAGCCAAAAGTTTGGACACACCTTCTCATTCAATGCGTTTTCTTTATTTTCATGACTATTTACATTGTAGATTGTCATTGAAGGCATCAAAACTATGAATGAACACATGTGGGGTTATGTACTTAACAAAAAAAGGTGAAATAACTGAAAACATGTTTTATATTTCTTGAAAATAGCCACCCTTTGCTCTGGTTACTGCTTTGCACGCTTTTGGCATTCTCTCAATGAGCTTAGAATAGAATATAATAGAATGCCTTTTATTGTCACTATACACAATGAGATTAAAAGCAACTCCAGTATCAGTGCGACAGTCTATAAATATGCAAAACATAGGAAGGAAAGAAAAGAAAAATAGTGCAAAAGGAGGTAAGGTGCACAGTTCGGTCCTGAGAACGAATGTTCTGAATGTGTTGTTTAAATATTAAATATTTTACTATATGCATATATACAGAAGCATTCAGACTGTGGGTGGAAAGTAAAAATTGCATACAAAGAGGTGCTAAACTATAAAATCAGTGCCTTTGAGAGTTCACCGTGGTTATGGCTTTAGGGAAAAAACTGTTCTTGAGTCTGTTTGTCTTAGACCTGATGACCCTGTAGCGCCTTCCTGAGGGCAGCAGGTCAAACAGGTCAAAGCCAGGGTGGGAGCTGTCCTTGATAATGTTGGTAGCTCTGCTGAGGCAGCGGGAGGTGTACATTAGGGATGTCCCGATCCGATATTTGGATCGGATCGGCCGCCGATATTTGCCAAAGAATGCGTATCGGCAAGGCATGGGAAAATGCCGATCCAGATCCAGTTTTTAAAGAAAGTCCGGTCCGTGTTTTCCAACACACTTATTTAAATAATACATTCCACTTTTCTGCTGCTCCCTAATTTCCGTTCCGCATTTTCCAGCACACCTTCAACACATCCACAGGTCTGTGGATTCTCACGCAGTTGCTTTTAGCTGCTGGCATTACATGACAGGCTCTTCTCACTCTTTCCTGTGTCTCCCTCTCACAGACAGCGAGCGCACCTTACACACGTCACATACTGTCACGTCATACGTCACATACTGTCACGACATACGTCACGTACGTATACGCCCTCCCCAAGCAGGTAGCAGCATGGCTAACGTTAGCTGTGATGCTAGCGCAGCCGTGCAAGCAACGCTCCCTCTAAGGTGCGCGCCTGTGCA
Organism: Nerophis lumbriciformis; assembly: GCF_033978685.3. Lineage (NCBI taxonomy): Eukaryota > Metazoa > Chordata > Actinopteri > Syngnathiformes > Syngnathidae > Nerophis > Nerophis lumbriciformis. Next base: position 17,544,669 of record NC_084559.2, read on the forward strand.
ATTGCGCACAGCAAATCTATGCCACGCACAAAATCTAATAAAAAAATAAGCGCATAACAATTTTCGACACACGGACACGACAGAGAAAACAGTTTACGTCATCATTTTTCAAATATTGTAACGTCTGTCGAGACGCTTATCTCCATTCGGTGCCACACGTCCACACCATCAAAATGCAGAGGCAAACATTTCCACATCAACACCGTATGAAAAAAAAGGTGATTTTTTTAGTTGTGATTTCCTTCTCTGCATGAAAGTTTAAAAGTAGCATATATTAATGCAGTATGAAGAAGAATGTTTTAATGTAGACACATAGAATCATCATACTGCTGTGATTATATGCATCAAGTGTTCATTCAAGGCTAAGGCAAAATATCCACATACATATGGTGTATCGTGACATGACCTTAAAATATCGCAATATTAAAAAAAGGCCATATCGCCCAGCCCTAGTTCAATGATGCCATTTCTGTTCGTCATGTATAATTTTGTCTATTTTGTGTTTATTCTTGAATAAACAGGTCAGTTTCTTGTTACCAACCATTGTGTATTATTCAAACTCCCCTAATTCAGCTGGCTAGTTGTTATCAAGAGTACTAAAACCCTTTTCAACATGATTCTGACAACTAAGTAGGCTAAATAACTTTAAGCTTTAATACATGCTCGGATAGGCCAGTATCGGTCAGTATCGGTATCGGTCAGTATCGGTATCGGATCGGAAGTGCAAAAACAATATCGGTATCGGATCGGAAGTGCAAAAACCTGGATCGGGACATCCCTAGTGTACATGTCTGTCAGGGAGGGGAGAGGGCAGCTGATGATCCGCCGTGCTGCCTTTACCACTCTATGGAGCCTCTCCTTGTCTGCAACGGTGCAGCTGCCGTACCAGCTTCAAGAGGTAGTCACCTGAAATGGTTTTCACTTCACAGGTGTCATAGTTTTGATGCCTTCAGTGACATTCTAGACATGAAAATAAAAAAAACTCATTGAAATGAGATGGTGTGTCCAAACGTTTGGCCTTTACTGTATGTGTCAGATGTGCACCCCCCCATTATGTTTACATAAAGTGAATGATACCAAAAAAGGGTCTAGCACAGGGTTGAAACTTTAATGTCAAACGCTCACGAGGTTGTACAATTTGGATTATTACTTCATTCTTCATCAGGGTTGTGGTTGAAATGTATATTCAATATTCACACCTCTTGGTAATTCAGAGTCTCCAAGTTAGCCTAGTTCAGTCTTGTTAGACGTCTGCGCTACACCAAGTGACATTCTAGTCTCTTATGGCCATTATTGCTAAACAAAACTTGTCTAATATTAAAAACTCACTTTCTCTTTCCTATTTCATATAATGTAGCTCACTACAGTGAGTACACCCCTTACATTTCAGCAACCATTATTATGTCTTCGAAAGAAAATGATATCATTTAGACTAGTCTGTTATGTAGAAATTGATACGGCCATTATTGTGGAATTACCAGGCAACACGAGTGAGTGCACCCCAGGTCAGTGGTTCTCAAACTTTTTTCACCAAGTCCCACTATAGAAAACACTTGGCTCTAAAAGACCACTATTATGACCGACATTAAAATACAGTAGCGTGGATCGGCCTAATTATTCATTAAAAACAAGGCAGGGGTTTTATTTAACAAGGGTGCCTTCTGCCCGAGTGCAGCTGGGATTGGCTCCAGCCACCCCTTACTCCGAAAGGGACCAGCAGTAGAAAATGGATTGATAAAAGTATATTAACCTCTAAAGGCCTTAGTGGCCACATGCGTGGACAGCACCTTTTAGCTCTTATTTCCAAAATTGTGTACACTACTGAATTGGGGTCTTATGCCGACATATGGACACTTATACTGCCATCTGGTGGTGTCAGAAGAGTATAACATGGATTTTGGGGGGAAAAAAGTAAAAATATGAAGTACACGTTTGTGTACTTATGGACTAAGTACATCATATTAAAAGATGATTTTTAGTTTTTATTCTAATTAGGGTCCAATAAGCCCAAATAGCAAAGACAAATACAAAAAGCATGTAAACAAACAGCTTCGGCCTTAAGAGGTTAATATTTTCGGCCACTACACTAACATTACACACAGTTTGAGCAGCAACACTGCGTTCTAAATATAGGAAAATAAAACACTAATCACTTTATTGATTATTTGGCGTACCACAGTTTGAGAATCACTGCCCTAAGTGAGAATTTTAAAAATGTTCCCAAATTTATTTTATTATTTGTGCTGCAACTATTGATTATTTTAGTAATCGAGTGATCTGTTGATGAGTTTGTTCGATTAATTGAGAAATCACACTTTATAGCATAAATGCTCTTTGGGAAAACAGGTCAAATAAACCAATTTTCTGCTTGCCATAACCTTCATTCTTTTTTCTGATAAATGTACATGACCAACATTGTAATATGAGTATTAATATGGTAATACAATCACACACCAGTGCTCTTGTGTGCTCTACTGCAGAATATATGTTCATATATTTAAAGTTCCGGGTTTATTCATCTGTATTAGTTACACTCGATAACGATTCATCAAAGCAACAAAATATAAATCTAATAGTTTTTATTTAATTGACTGAGTTGCTTAATCATTGCAGCCCTAATTGTTATTCAGCACTTCCTAATCCTTTTGGGAATTGGTGCTGCTCCACCTTCCACAGTTGCCAATGGGGTTTAGGTCTGGGTACATACTTGGCAACGCATCAGCCTCCTCAAACAATTCTCTTAGTCATTTTCAGTAGATAACAAACCTGTACAGAAATGTACTCTTAACAATAGAAATAAAAAAGGTTCTTCCTATGTGTGTTGACAGATGTGTGGATGCTGCTGTGGTTGGTGCCAGAGATGAGGGCTTCAGCCATGATGCTGGGGTCCATGTGGTTGCATCCAGCCAGGGCAGCCCTCTTGGCCCCTCAGCCACTTTGACACAGCTTCTGTCACACCATCACAGCCTTCTCAGACCTGGTGCACCCGACCACACCAGTCCCGCTTCCTCTACGGTAGGGTTGTCCCAATACCAAAAATTTGGTACTGGTACCGAAATGTTTTTTTTTTTGATACTTTTCTAAATAAAGGGGACCACAAAAATGGCATTATTGGCTTTATTTTAACAAAAAATCTTAGGGTGCATTAAACATATGTTTATTATTGCAATTTAGTCCTTAAATAAAATAGTGAACATACTAGACAACTTGTCTTTTAGTAGTAAGTAAACAAACAGACTCCTTATTAGTTTGCTGACATAAGCAGTAACATATTGTGTCATTTATCATTCTATTATTTGTCAACATTATGAGGGACAAGCTGTAAAAAATAATTATTAATCTACTTGTTCATTTACTATTAATATATGCTTATTTTCTCTTTTAACATGTTCTATCTACACTTCTGTTAAAATGTAAGAATCACTTATTGTCATGATCCGTGGTCCGGATCATGTTTTTGCTATGTTCTGTTAGTTT